>NW_026112124.1:158648-161148 GCF_024679095.1 Eriocheir sinensis
TTTTTTTTTTACAACAAAGGAGGCAGCTTAAGGGCACACAAAAAAAAACAATAATAAAAAAAAGCCCGCTAATCGCTGTTCCTAAAAAAAGAATCAGAAGAGGTGGCCAAAAGCAAGGTCAGACTCGGAAGGAGAGGTGTCCTGATACCCTCCTCTTGAAAGAGTTCAAGTCGTAGGCAGTAGGAAATACATATGAAGGAAGATTGTTCCAGAGTTTACCAGCGTGAGGGATGAAAGAGTGAAGATGCTGGTTAACTCTTGCATAAGGGGTTTGGACAGTATAGGGATGAGCATGAGTCGTGTGCAGCGGGGCCGTGGGAGGGGAGGAGGCATGCAGTTAGCAAGTTCAGAAGAGCAGTCAGCGTGGAAATATCGATAGAAGATAGAAAGAGAGGCAACATCGCGGCGGAATTTAAGAGCTAGAAGACTATCAGTAGGAGGAGGAGAGCTGATGAGACGAAGAGTCTTAGCCTCCACTCTGTCCAGAAGAGCTGTGTGGGTGTAGCCCCCCCACACGTGAGATGCATACTCCATACGAGGGCGGACAAGGTCCCTGTATATGGATAGCAACTGCGCGGGGGAGAATAACTGGCGGAGACGATACAGAACGCCCAACCTCGAGGAAGCTGATTAAGCGAGAGAGGAGATATGAAGTTTCCAGTTGAGGTTTTGAGTTAAGGATAGACCGAGGATGTTTAGTGCTGAAGAAGGTGACAGCTGAGTGTTGTCGAAGAATAGGGGATAGGTGTTTGGAAGATTGTGTAGAGTTGATAGGTGGATAAATTGAGTTTTTGAGGCATTGAAGGACACAAGGCTCCTTCTGCCCCAATCGGAAATGATAGCAAGGTCTGAGGTTAAGCGTTCTGCAGCCTCCAATCTGGAGTCGTGTACTTCCTGTTGTGATGGTCTTCTATTGGAAGAAGTTGAATAATGCAGAGTGGAGTCGTCGGCGTACGAGTGGACAGGACAGTTTGTTATGGAAAGAAGATCATTGATGAATAACAGGAAGAGGGTGGGTGATAGGACAGAGCCCTGTGGAACACCACTGTTGATAGCTTTAGGGGAAGAACAGTGACCGTCTACCACCGCAGAGATAGAACGGCCGGAAAGGAAACTGGAGATAAAGGAACAGAGAGAGGGATAGAATCCGAAAGAGGGCAGTTTAGAAAGCAAAGACTGGTGCCAGACTCTATCGAAGGCTTTCGATATGTCTAGCGCAACAGAGAAAGTTTCACCGAAACTGCTAAGAGAGGATGACCAAGAGTCCGTTAAGAGAGCAAGAAGATCGCCAGTAGAACGCCCCTTGCGGAATCCATACTGGCGATGAGAAAGAAGATTAGAGGTGGAAAGGTGCTTTTGAATCTTCCGGTTAAGGATTGATTCAAAAGCTTTAGATAGACATGAAAGTAAAGCTATTGGGCGGTCGTTTGAGGGATTGGAGCGGTCACCCTTCTTAGGCACAGGCTGTACAAAGGCATACTTCCAGCAGGAAGGAAAGATAGATGATGATAGGCAGAGACGAAAGAGTTTGACCAGGCAGGGTGTCAGCACAGAAGCACAGTTTGTAAGGACAATAGGAGGCACTCCATCAGGTCCATAAGCCTTCTGAGAGTTGAGGCCAGAGAGGGCATAGAAAACATCATTAGGAAGAATCTTAATAACAGGCATAAAGGAGTCAGATTGGAATGAGTAGGAGGAATATGCCCAGAATCGTCCAAGGTGGAGTTCTTACAGAAAGTTTGAGCGAAGAGTTCAGCCTTAGAGACAGATGAGACGGTAGTGCTGCCGTCAGGGTTAAAGATAGGAGGGAAAGAGGAAGAAGTGAGATTGGAGGATATATTTTTGGTTAGATGCTAGAAGTCACGGGAAGAATTAGAAGAAGCAAGGTGTTGACATTTTCTATTTATAAAAGAAGTTTTGGTAAGTCGGAGAATAGATTTGGCACGATTCCGGGCTGAAATGTATAGATTAAAGTTAATGGGAGTTCGAAGGTTTTGGAACCTTTTTGTGAGCTGCCTCTATCTTTAATAGCACGATAACAAGCATGATTAAACCAAGGCTTTTTAGCATGAGGAGTAGAGAAAGTACGTGGAATGTATGCCACCATTCCAGAGACAATCACCTCTGTGATGCAAGAAAGACATCCGCCCCATACACACACACACACACACACACACACACACACACACACACACACACACACACACACACACACACACACACACATTGCAAGAAATCCACACCCAAATACCCCCCCCACACACACACACATTGCAAGAAATCCACACCCAAATACCCCCCTCTACCACACACACACATTGCAAGAAATCCACACCCAAATACCCCCCCCACACACACACACACATTGCAAGAAATCCACACCCAACACCCCACACACACACACACATTGCAAGAAATCCACACCCAAATACCCCCCCCACACACACATTGCAAGAACCACACCCAACACCCCCCCACACACACACACACATTGCAAGAC
>NW_026112124.1:166148-181148 GCF_024679095.1 Eriocheir sinensis
TATATTGTTCCACGTAATGTACCCGCTGTAAGCATGAGTGCCCAGGAGGCAGAACAAAGAAGACCAAGTGAAAGGCCAGGAAAGTGGAATGCTGAGGGAAGGGGTGGATATGTGAGGAATATTAGTGAGTGTAAGGTAAATGAGTTGATGGTTGAGTTGAATAATCTATCCATAGATGATATTAACCATAAATTAAAGCAGTTGGTCCAGCACCCTACACGTATTCCTGACCGTCTTGGAGATCGGCCCAACATTCTAGACCTCTTCCTTACCTCAAACCCTTCTGCTTATTCTGTCAAACTGTTCTCTCCGTTGGGCTCCTCCGATCACAATCTTATTTCTGCATCCTGTCCTATCGCTCCTGTACATCCTCTGGACCCACCGAAGAGGCGATGCTTCTGGCATTTTGCTTCAGCTCGGTGGGACGACCTGAGGATGTACTTTCCCGATTTCCCGTGGAATGATTATTGCTTCCAGGATAGAGACCCCTCTGTGTGTGCTCAGCGCATCACAGAGGTGATTGTCTCTGGAATGGAGGCATACATTCCTCGTTCTTTCTCTACTCCTCACGCTAAAAAGCCTTGGTTTAATCACGCTTGTTCTTGTGCTGTCAATGATAGAGAGGTAGCTCACAAAAGATACCAGAGCCTTCAAACTAATGCTAATTATGAACTTTACATTTCTGCCCGAAATCGTGCCAAATCTATTCTCCGACTAACCAAACATTCTTTCATTAATAGAAAATGTCAAAACCTTGCTTTCTAACTCTTCCTGTGACTTCTGGCATCTAGCCAAAACATCTCCTCCAACTTCACTTCTTCATCTTTCCTCCACTCTCAGTCCTGACGGCAACACTGCTGTCTCATCTATCTCTAAGGCTGAACTCTCTCTCAAACTTTTTCTAAAACTCCACTCTGGACGATTCTGGGCATATTCCTCCTACTCATCCCCCTCTGACTCCTTTTATGCCTGTTATAAAGATTCTTCAAATGATGTTTTCTATGCCCTCTGGCCTCAATCCTCAGAAGGCTTATGGACCTGATGGAGTGCCTCCTATTGTCCTTAAAACTGTGCCTCCGTGCTGTCACCCTGCCTGGTCAAACTCTTTCGCCTCTGCCTGTCAACATCTACCTTTCCTTCTTGCTGGAAGTATGCCTTCACACAGCCTGTACCTAAGAAGGGTGACTGCTCCAATCCCTCAAACTACTGTCCTATTGCTTTACTTTCTTGTTCATCTAAAGCTTTTGAATCAATCCAACCGTAAGATTCAAAAGCACCTTTCCACTTCTGACCTTCTATCTGATCGCCAGTATGGGTTCCGCAAGGGCGTTCTACTGGTGATCTCCTAGCCTTCTTAACTGACTCTTGGTCAACCTCTCTTAGCCGTTTCGGTGAAACTTTGCTATTGCGCTGGACATATCAAAAGCTTTTGATAGGGTCTGGCACAAATCTTTGCTTTCTAAACTACCTCCTCCTACGGTTTCTATCCTTCTCTCTGTACCTTTATCTCCAGTTTCCTTTCTGACTGTTCTATTTCTGCCGTGGTAGACGGTCACTGTTCTTCCCTAAATCTATTAACAGTGGTGTCCCACAGGGTTCTGTCCTATCTCCCACTCTTTTCTGTTGTTCATTGATGATCTTCTTTCCAAAACGAACTGTCCTATCCATTCCTACGCCGATGATTCCACTCTGCATTATTCAACTTCTTTTAATAGAAGACCCACCCTTCAGGAACTTAATGACTCAAGGCTGGCGGCTGCAGAACGCTTAGCCTCAGACCTTACTATTATTTCCGATTGGGGCAAGAAGAACCTGGTGTCCTTCAACGCCTCAAAAACACAGTTTCTCCACCTATCCACTGACACAATCTTCCAAACAACTATCCCCTATTCTTTGACAACACCCAGCTATCACCTTCCTCAACACTAAACATCCTCGGTCTATCCTTAACTCAAAATCTCAACTGGAAACTTCATCTCTCATCTCTTACTAAATCAGCTTCCTCGAGGCTGGGCGTTCTGTACTGTCTCAGCCAGTTCTTCTCACCTGCACAGTTGCTGTCAATATACAGGTGCCTTGTCAGCCCTAGTATGTAGTATGCATCTCATGTGTGGGGGCTCCACCACACAGCTCTTCTGGACAGAGTGGAGGCAAAGGCTCTTCGTCTCATCAGCTCTTCTCCTCATACTGATAGTCTTCACCTCTTAAATTCCGCCGCAATGTTGCCTCTTTCTATCTTCTATCGATATTTCCACGCTGACTGCTCTTCTGAGCTTGCTAACTGCATGCCTCCCCCCGCGGCCCTGCTGCACTCGACTTTCTACTCATGCTCATCCCTATACTGTCCAAACCCTTATGCAAGATTTAACCAGCATCTTCACTCTTTCATCCCACACGCTGGTAAACTCTGGAACAATCTTCCTTCATCTGTATTTCCTCCTGCCTACGACTTGAACTCTTTCAAGAGGAGGGTATCAGGACACCTCTCCTCCCGAAACTGACTTATCTTTCGGCCACCTCTTTGGATTCTTTTTAGAGCAGCGAGTAGGGCTTTTTTTTTATTAATGTTTACTTTTTTGTGCCCTTGAGCTGTCTCCTTTGCTGTAAAAAAAAAAAAAAATATTGACTGACCCTGCACTTGCAACTCTTCCACAACATAAGAAAAAAACATTTATCAGAAAGTGGAGCAATGCTGCTGTAAAGGGTTATGACCATGGAGGTATTATGGCAGGAGCCGCCATGACGTCACGAACACGAAGCCAACGCGCTATTGGTCCTCTGTCTCCCACCCCCTTTAGACTCAAAACATATGTCAGCTGATCCAGTGGACGCACTGAAAGTGCCTTCTCTGAGTGTAGGTAGGAACAACCCCTCACGTAACTATTACTTAATGACACTTTCATAAGCAGGTCTGGGTGCGAGAGGGATTTAGGGGTCTTAGAGAGCTCTGATCTCCGTCCAAGAGCACAGTGTATTCAAGCTAGAAATCGAACAAATAGGGTACGGATTTATTTCTGGGAGCGTAAGCTACAGAAGCCCTGAAGTCTTCTTCAAAGTATATATAGTATTAGTTAGACCTCATCTTGACTATGCGGTTCAGTTCTGGTCACCTTACTATAGAATGGATATCAAAATGTTAGAATTGGTGCAGAGGAGGATGACTAAGATGATTCAGGGGTTGAGAAACTTGCCATACGAGGAAAGACTCAAACAGTTAAACTTGCATTCTCTAGAAAGGCGAAGGGAGCGTGGAGACATGATCGAGGTTTATAAATGGATGAAGGGCTTTAATAAGGGGGATATTCATAAGGTTTTGTTGGTAAGAGAACCGGGTAGGACACGAAGTAATGGGTTTAAACTAGATACATTCAGATTCAACAGGGACAGAGGCAAAAATTGGTTTACTAATAGAGTGGTGGATGAGTGGAATAGGCTTAGCAGTCATGTGGTGAGTGCCAATACAATTGTCACATTCAAAAATAGATTAGATAAATTCATGGACAGCGATATTAGGTGGGGTTAGATACACAGGAGCTTAGGTTCAAAAGCTGTTTTGTACAGGCCTACCGGCCTCTTGCAGACTCCTACGTTCTTATGGCTGTACGAAAAGGGAGCGTAGTGGTTCTACATCATTTCACAGGTGAGTTGAGAACTTTATAACCAGATAGGGCTATATATGATAGAAATCTGCAGTTCTGTTGTACACTGACATTGAGGTTACCAGGCGGCTGCCAGGGTACCTGTCCTCGACCCGGGCTGAGCTGTATGCCATACTTGAGGCTCTCCACACTGTAGCAGGTTTCCGCAAAGATGTATACTTGTTTGTCGATAGCCAGGCTGCATTACATAAACTTGTGTCATCCTCCCCTACAGACTGTAATCTTGTAACTAAGTGCCTGACTGCCCTCCGTGCCCTTGAGGCCGCAGGTGTCACGGTCCACTTCACCTGGGTGCCCTCCCATGTGGGCAGCCAGCACAATGAAAAGACAGACTGCCTTGGTCGACGTGCCCTTCAGGATGACACAGTGGACCCTGGCACTGACTATACGCTTAGTTATGTTAAGAATATAATTAGGGATTATTTCCATAATAGCATTGCTACCCAACTCAGACACTGCTGTGACAATGGCAGCACCAGCAGCCTCCATTATGCAAGTGTCTCCCACCATTGTGTTTACCCCTTTGGGCGACAGAGCACCTCGCGATGTGGTAGTAATGCGCCTTAGGCTAGGCTATAGCTACTACTGGGTGGTTAGTAACTCCCTTGTGTCTTCTGCACGCAGGCCGAGGGGCCACACACTGCAACACTATGTCATGGAATGCCGCGGCCCTTGCATTGCTTTTTTTTTTTTAACCAAGAGACTGCCTTGACCTTAAGGCTGGGTTCACACGAGCCACTTTTAGTGGTCAGTGGCCGCTACAAAAAGTGGCCACCACAAAAAATGGTCACCACGAAAAGTGGTGGGTAGGTGCACCATTCACACGAGCCACTCGGTGGCAGCCACTAATGAGGTCAGCACGTGGCGTTATGGATCTCGTAGACGCAGCAGCTGTCTGTGCTCTCTTGGTAAAAAGCGCTGAAGAAAGTACTGCCATGGGTTTACCCCATATATACTTAGCAATAGACTACTGCGTGTAGCATTCCACACATCATTTACAGAGCTAAAAGAGCACGATATTTTTTTTACGACTTCAGGAGGTCACAGGATAGGTTTAATCATCTTATGACAATAACTGGTCCACGTAGGACATCAACACGAGGAATTGTGACCCAGTAGAAGAGAAACTTGCGGTAATTTTAATATAAGACTGAACATGAAGAATATTAAGTCACATTAAATGTAGTTTATTGACAATTCAGCAGTCTTTGCGGTTACCTAACTGTGAGGGCAACTACCAACTTAGCGGGCGAACGACCTGGGCACTCCTGCCGCCCGCCCGCAACTAGCCGTTCGAAGCGGATCAACAACCGAGGCGCAGCGAACCACCAGTTTCACTCCTGCTGCTCGTTCGCCTGACGTTGTTCGACGCCTCGGTCGACTGAATCACCGAGGCTTCTCAACCCGCTATGGGAGGCAACTTGGTGGCCGCCAGCGCCTTCCGCATCAGACAGCGGCCGAGCCTCGCCCTGAATGCTTGCTTCTACTAAAGCTCCAGCCCTGGTGTCACTCGGGCTAACTCAGATACCGTGGGCTCGTTCTGGGTGCCTTACCTCTCCCCTCTCCACGCCCTGGACCTCCGTTACTGCTGTGAACCTGACACCCCTTTTTTCTCCTGCGCCTCCCTCGTCCACAACGTCTACATCACTTCAAGGACGAAGCTGTGCTGCCTCGTCATTGCCACTCTGGACGAGACGCTCAGAAGAGGAAGAAGTCTAGCAACGGGTCATTGCTGAGTCCGGCGTGCTGAAGCCTTCGTGTTGGAGACTTCAGATTGTGAGGCCTGTTTTGGGGTTTTCTACTGTACTTAAAGTAAACTGGTGTGTAACCATTTATCTTGTTTGTTATCCCTTCCGATTACAGCACCCAACATTGGATCCTTGACATGTGGCGACCTCGCCAGGATTGGGTCAACTGCTAATCAGGAAGGGTTGGCTTGTTTAGTCGCCTTTGCGCGCCACTTGCTGTCTGCGGCCCGGAAGTGAGTGTTTAATCCTTCACCGTTCTTTTGGGCTGTTGTATACCCACGGTGGGATTTGTTGGTGCTGCCATAGCCCTTTTTCAGCCCGTGTGCTGCCCTTATCACCCAATTACTCGTTTGAGTAATGGGTGGGCTTCTACGCCCCTTAGTACCCTTTTTGCAGGGCTTTTTCCTAATTTTTCTTGTTTCTTTTTGTGTCTTGATTCTTCACGTTTGTTTTGGTTCTGTGTTGCATTTTCTTGGTCTGTTTTTTGTTGTTGGGTCTTATTGGTGTCATTACCTGTTGGGTTTATACTTTTGTGCTTTGTTGTCCATATTAACCATGTCCAGCTTTGAGGTGTTTAAAGCTCAGGCTGTAGCCTTGGGGCTGGAGGGTGAGGATCTCGATCGGAGAGGAGAAGCGTCTCCCTGCCGAGAGAGAGGAGAAGCGTCTCCCTGCCGAGAGAGAGGAGAAGCGTCTCTGTTGAGAGAGAGGAGAAGGTCTCCTTGTTGAGAGAGAGGAGAAGCGTCTCCTGTTGAGAGAGAGGAGAAGGTCTCCTTGTTGAGAGAGAGGAGAAGGTCTCCTTGTTGAGAGAGGAGAAGCGTCTCCTTGCTGAGAGAGAGGAGAAGCGTCTTGTGAGAGAGAGGAGAAGCGTCTCCTGTTGAGAGAGAGGAGAAGCGTCTCCTTGCCGAGAGAGAGGAAAAGCGTCTCCTTGCCGAGAGAGAGGAAAAACGTCTCCTGGCCGAGAGGGAGACAGAAGAGCGGGCTGCTGAGAGAGAGTTTCAACTTGCCAAGATGCAAGTGGAAAAAAAGAATAGAACTCGCCCGTGTCGTCGCCCAGGGGAAAACGGCTTCTCCTTCCTGCGAGAACGTGGAGGACCGAAATTGCCCACCTACCAAGAGGGAGAGGACATCAACAACTACCTCATCCGTTTAGAAAGGGTGGCTGAACTATTACGGATCGACAAGGATAGCTACGCTGCGAGGTTGGGTTGTCTCCTCACGGGTAAGGCCACTGAACTGTATACTTCTCTGTCAGCTGATATAATCGAAGATTACGTTCTTTTGAAGAAAGCTCTCCTCACGGGCTTTAGTTAAACGGCGGACAATTACCGTCAAGACTTCCGTCACGCCAGGATAAGAGTTGGAGAAAACTACCAGCAGTTCTCCATCCATCTGACTCGGTTGTTCCAGGCGTGGTTGGAAGCCTCTGATGTCCCCTGCACTTACGAAGAGCTCCGGGAGTTTATGCTCCTGGATCAGTTTTAACTAATCTCACCCCAGATTTGAGGATCTTCATCAAGGAGCGCCGGCCGAAACATCTTCCTGACCCTACGCAGTGAGACTTGCCGACGACTGGTCGTCTGCCCGGAACGCCTACCCTAAAGCTTCATCTCCTAATTCCCGAGACCCCTCTAAGGCTGCTTCGCCCACGAAATCTTCAGAATCCTCTCCGGGAGCCTCCGCCAAGACCTCTGCCCAGCACAGTACAGCAACCCTGAGGTGTCACCAATGCGGGGAGGAAGGCCATCTACGTCCGCGCTGCCCGAAGAATCCCCGCGCCTTCAAAGATGTCGAACCTGCTAAACCATCATATCAGGTAGGCTTTGCCTTAGTGACAAAAGTGTCCCGAAGTTTTCTGTTTCGGGCACTGTTAACGGGTCTTGGAGCTCCAACATCATCAGAGATACTGGCTGTCCCTGTGTGATCGTCTCTGAAGACTTGCTACCTGATGTAGATGTTGAGAGTTGTCCAAAGGTCTCCCTTGCTGACTACCTAGGACGAGTGGACAAGTTTCCCGTTGTGAGGTGCCACTTAAGCTGTCCCTACTTCACCGGTTGGACTGAGGTGGTACGAGCTCCTATTAAGTTTGTTGGGGCCCTCATTGGAAACGTGCCTGGGGTAAGGGATCCCCATGACCCTGACTCTTCTCAATCTCCATCTGATTCTTCCGGAACATCCTCACCTTCAAAGTTGCCGCGAGGGACTTCTACTCCTCGTGTTCCGACATCCCCGGCACCCCCGGACCCCCGGATACCCGGACGCCCTTACCACTCGTGCTGGTAGGTTCAAGAGGCTTCATCCGCTTGTCCTTCTGGAACCTGTACCTCCTTCAGTAACCCCTCAAGACTTCTCCCAGCTTCAAGCTTCCTGTGCCTCCTTAGCAGCGATACGGCAGAAAGCCTCATCTGGACACGTCGACAAAGCAAGGAACGGATCCTTATTCCAGTACCTGTATCGCAACGGACATCTCTACAGGAAGTGCCTCACCTCCCCGCTTTTCAATAAGGTAGGCCAACACTGTCTAGTTGTGCCATGGATTACCCGCCAAATCATCCTCTCCACGGCCCATGAGTGTCCCTTGGGCGGACATTTCTCTCGTTATAAATGGAGATAAAGATCTTTCAAGATTTTTTTTGGCCAGGTATAGGAGCAGACATCCGTGCTTACTGTCTTTCCTGTGATAAGTGCCAACGGATGTCGGGGAGAGGTCGTGTACGTCCTATCTCCCTCCAACCCTTACCTGTCGTTACAGAGCCACTCCCCCAAATTGCCATCGACCTGTTGACCCTTGTCTCCACCAGCTACGGAAGAACCTTTTGTCAGCCCCGTTCCCGTAGTGGAGGAGCCATCACCTGACGCCAGCTCCACAGAACTTCCCGTCGATGAACCACTTATGGACGACCGGGACGCATTCTCCACCCAGCCTGGCTGTACTTCAACGATTCAGCAGGACATCGTCCGGGTGTTGAGATAGGCCTTGGGTCTACCGGCCTACGGGTACCGTGTCGTCCATATGGCCGGGAAGGATAATGTGGTGGCCGATTTATTGAGTAGACTTCCTGCATAAGTCACTCCTGTTTCCTCGTCAGTCTCCTCCCTGTTTTAGTTTATTGGCTTATGTTCTTTTTTCTTTCCACTTGGTAGTTGTATGTGGAATCTACCTGGATTAGATTCTTGTATGGGGGCCTGTGTGAGGGCAACTACCAACTTAGCGGGCGAACGACCGGGGCACTCCTGCCGCCCGCCCGCATCTTGCCGTTCGAAGCGGTTCAACTACCGAGTAGGGTGGCAGGTACCGGTACCAGTACTAACGGTACCAGCTAAACGGTACGGTACCAGCTAAACATTACGGTACCGATACCAGATTCCTCGGTACCGATACCAGTTGCTCGGATTTATTTATTGGATTTATTTATAATTCTTCATGTCCAATTTTTTTTAGGTTGCTAATAAATATTGTTATTGTTATTAGACTATGATCAAGTACATCCATAATAACTATACATGCTATTTTTTTATCGAAAAAAAAAAGTTCACTTCATTCAGAGAGAGAGAGAGAGAGAGAGAGAGAGAGAGAGAGAGAGAGAGAGAGAGAGAGAGAGAGAGAGAGAGAGAGAGAGAGAGAGAGAGAGAGAGAGAGAGATCACCACTCAGTGAGTGGATATCTCGGTGATATGGGTATCAGCACTGATCATGAGGCTTCGCGGTACCAGGTACCGATACCCGGGACCGGTACCTGGTACCGCGAAGCCTCATGATAACTTGGGTTCCGGGAAGCTTAATGATCACTCGGCACTGCGCATTGCCGCTAGTACCGGTACCGTTTGGATCTTAGTGACGCTCGGCGCTCGCCCGCCTCCATGTGGTATGGGCCCTGTGTGTAGACGCTGAGTCACTGCCCCGCTGACCGTCCCCTCAAGTTCCCACCATTTTGTCCTGCTCTCCGTTTCCATCACAGCTCCCGTTTCCATTATTTTATTATTTTATTTATTTATTGGAGTTACTGGATAATTTTTCATGTCCGATTCTTTTTCTTTTTTAGGTTGCTAATAAATATTGTTATTGTTATTAGACTATGATCGAGTACATCCATAATAACTATACATGCTATTTTTTTATCGAAAAAATAAATTTTCACTTCATTCCGAGAGGGAGAGAGAGAGAGAGAGAGAGAGAGAGAGAGAGAGAGAGAGAGAGAGAGAGAGAGAGAGAGAGAGAGAGAGAGAGAGAGAGATTTACATAGATTTACATAGCAAATCAGACCACACAGACCCCATGGTCCAGACTAGGTGGTCTGTTCTTAAACCTAAGTGATTTTACATTAATCAGAAGGCTCCTAAACGTTGCATTTCTACTCTAGTTGATATTAAGTTGAAGGAGAGAGAGAGAGAGTTTTCTTTACAGGAAATTTATTTGGGAATTTCATCAGAAGTCATTAAGAAAAAAAAAATCCTTCGGGAACCGGTACCGGTACTAACGGTACTTAAGTTTTCGGTACCGGTACTACTGGTACTCAAATTAACGGTACTTGCCCATCCCTACTAACGAGGCGCAGCGAATCACCTGCTTCACTTCCGCTTCTCGTTCGCCTGACGCCGTTCGACGCCTCGGTCGATTGAACCACCGAGGCTTCTCAACCCGCTATAGGATGCAACTTGTTGGCCGCCAGCGCCTTCCTCGTCACACAGCGGCCTCGCCTCGCCCTGAACACTTGCTTCTACTAAAGCTCCACCCTGCTCTCACTCGGGCTAACTCAGATACCGTGGGCTCGTTCTGGGTGCCTTACCTCTCCCCTCTCCACGCCCTGGACTCCCGTTACTGCTGTGAACCTGACGCCCCTTTTCCTCCTGCGCCTCCCACGTCTACACCACTTCAAGGACGAAGCTGTGCTGCCTCGTCATTGCCACTGGACGAGACGCTCAGAGGAGGAGGAAGCCGAGCAACGGGTCATTCCTGTGTCCGGCGTGCTGAAGCCTTCGTGTTGGAGACTTCAGATTTTGAGGCCTGTTTTTGGGTTTTCTACTGCACTTGAAGTAAACTGGTGTCTAACCATTTATCTTGTTGTTTGTTATCCCTTCCGATTTTTTATTTTTTTAACTGCTAAGGAGACAGCTCAAGGGCGTAAAGAAAAAAAAAAGAAAAAAAGGCCCGCTACTCACTGCTCCCGAACAGAGGTTAAAGGAGTGTCCAAAATCAGAGGTCAATTTCGGGAGGAGAGGTGTCCTGATACCCTCCTCTTGAAAGAGTTCAAGTCGTAGGCAGGAGGAAATACAAATGAAGGAAGATTGTTCCAGAGTTTACCAGCGTGAGGGATGAAAGAGTGAAGATGCTGGTTAACTCTTGCAAAAGGGGTTTGGACAGTATTGGGATGAGCATGAGTAGGAAGTCGAGTGCCGCGGGGCCGCGGGAGGGGGGGAGGCATGCAGTTAGCAAGTTCAGAAGAGCAGTCAGCGTGGAAATATCGATAGAAGATAGAAAGAGAGGCAACATTGCGGCGGAAAGAGGTAGAAGACTATCAGTATGAGGAGGAGAGCTGATGAGACGAAGAGCCTTAGCCTCCACTCTGTCCAGAAGAGCTGTGTGAGTGGAGCCCCCCCACACATGATATGCATACTCCATACGAGGGCGGACAAGGCCTTGTATATGGACAGCAACTGTGAAGGGTAGAAGAACTGGCGGAGACGGTACAGAACGCCCAGCCTCGAGGAAGCTGATTTAGTAAGAGATGAGATATGAAGTTTCCAGTTAAGATTTTGAGTTAAGGATAGACCGAGGATGTTTAGTGTTGAGGAAGGTGATAGCTGGGTGTTGTCAAAGAATAGGGGATAGTTATTTGGAAGATTGTGTCGAGTGGATAGGTGGAGAAACTGTGTTTTGAGGCGTTGAAGGACACCAGGTTCTTCTTGCCCCAATCGGAAATAATAGTAAGGTCTGAGGCTAGCGTTCTGCAGCCTCCAGCCTTGAGTCGTTAAGTTCCTGAAGGTGGGTCTTCTATTAAAAGAAGTTGAATAATGCAGAGTGGAATCATCGACGTAGGAATGGATAGGACAGTTCTTTTGGAAAGAAGATCATCAATGAACAACAGAAAAGAGTGGAGATAGGACAAACCCTGTGGGACACCACTGTTAATAGATTTAGGGGAAGAACAGTGACCGTTTACCACGGCAGAAATAGAACGGTCAGAAAGGAAACTGGAGATAAAGGTACAGAGAGAAGGATAGAAACCGTAGGAGGGTAGTTTAGAAACCAAAGATTTGTGCCAGACCCTATCAAAAGCTTTTGATATGTCCAGCGCAATAGCAAAAGTTTCACCGAAACGGGTAAGAGAGGATGACCAAGAGACAGTTAAGAAGGCTAGAGATCACCAGTAGAACGCCCCTTGCGGAACCCATACTGGCGATCAGATAGAAGGTCAGAAGTGGAAAGGTGCTTTTGAATCTTCCGGTTAAGGATTGATTCAAAAGCTTTAGATAGACAAGAAAGTAAAGCAATAGGACGGTAGTTTGAGGGATTGGAGCGGTCACCCTTCTTAGGTACAGGCTGTATGAAGGCATACTTCCAGCAAGAAGGAAAGGTAGATGTTGACAGGCAGAGGCGAAAGAGTTTGACCAGGCAGGGTGACAGCACGGAGGCACAGTTTTTAAGGACAGTAGGAGGCACTCCATCAGGTCCATAAGCCTTCTGAGGATTGAGGCCAGAGAGGGCATATAAAACATCATTTTGAAGAATCTTTATAACAGGCATAAAGGAGTCAGAGGGGGGATGAGTAGGAGGAATATGCCCAGAATCGTCCAGAGTGGAGTTTATAGAAAAGTTTGAGAGAAGAGTTCAGCCTTAGAGATAGATGAGACGGCAGTGTTGCCGTCAGGACTGAGGAGTGGAGGGAAAGATGAAGAAGTGAAGTTGAGGAGATGTTTTGGCTAGATGCCAGAAGTCACGGGAAGAGTTAGAGAAAGCAAGGTTTTGACATTTTCTATTAATGAAAGAATTTTTGGTTAGTCGGAGAATAGATTTGGCACGATTTCGGGCAGAAATGTAAAGTTCATAATTAGCATTAGTTTGAAGGCTCTGGTACCTTTTGTGAGCTACCTCTCTATCACTGACAGCACGAGAACAAGCATGATTAAACCAAGGCTTTTTAGCGTGAGGAGTAGAGAAAGAACGAGGAATGTATGCCTCCATTCCAGAGACAATCACCTCTGTGATGCGCTGAGCACACACAGAGGGTCTCTATCCTGGAAGCAATAATCATTCCACGGGAATGGAAAAGTACATCCTCAGGTCGTCCCACCGAGCTGAAGCATAATGCCAGAAGCATCGCCTCTTCGGTGGGTCCAGAGGGTGTACAGGAGCGATAGGACAGGATGCAGAAATAAGATTGTGATCGGAGGAGCCCAACGGAGAGAACAGTTTGACAGAATAAGCAGAAGGGTTTGAGGTAAGGAAGAGGTCTAGAATGTTGGGCCGATCTCCAAGACGGTCGGGAATACGTGTAGGGTGCTGGACCAACTGCTCTAGGTCGTTGAGGATAGCAAAGTTGTAGGCTTGTTCACCAGGATGGTCAGTGAAAAAGGATGAAAGCCAAAGCTGGTAGGAATATTGAAATCTCCAAGGATGGAGATTTCAGCGAAGGGAGAGTGGGTCAAGATGTGCTCCACTTTAGAATTCAAATAGTCAAAGAATTTTACATAGTTGGTAGAGTTAGGTGAGAGATAAACAGCACAGATGTATTTAGTAATAGAATTCCCTGGGGGAATTTGTGGTCCCCCCCCCCCAGTCGGGGACTCCGAGGCTTGGTGTATGTGCGCCATTTTGAAATTTTAATTTTGGGAAAAGGTGTATATGTTGTGTGAATGCAGTGTGGTGTGGATAGAGAGAGGATCTGTCTTTAGAGAGCATGCTGAACTACTCTCCGGTGTTGGTGAGACAATAGGGAAACGGTTAGTGAGGACATGGGAAGGGTCTTTGGAGGGCTTCAGCTCCCTTCTCACCTCCCATATATACCTCACCGGGAGTGGCTTGCGCCCGCTCGGTAGGTGTCTTCCTACCTACTCCAGATTACAGCACCCAACACTGGATCCTTGACACCAACATTTCCCCCTCTCTACTTCCGGGTAAATAAAACTACCATATTCAGTAATTAATCCGTACCACAATCAATTAATTTGCAAAACTGTGTAACGAAATGAAACATTAGTTGTGAAAGCATACAAGAGCTTTTTCATTATATCCTGAACACAAGTTATGCGTGGTCATACTTATACATCATTATGACAGTTAAAATTCAGGTGTTCAAGTGTCTCAAGACTGAGGGAAAGCGGCGGGTGGCAGGGTGGTGGCCACCGATAGTGGCTCGTGTGCACGCTGCCATTTGAAACAACGGTATCTATCGCCGGCCACAGTGGCGTGGTCGGAAAATGGCTCCGCCCGCCACAACTCGCCACTGTTTTTTGGTGACCACAAAAAAGTGGCCTTGTGCATGCACCCATAGAGATGTGTGTTCTATTTTGACCATTATTTTGTGGCGGCCACTGACCACTAAAAAGTGGCTCGTGTGATTCCAACCTTAATGTCGTTGATAATAGATCTATATGAAATAAATAGGAAAATATTATGTACTTTTCATAACTCAAAGCATCAATTTTTTTTTTTTCGTCTAGTATGCAAAAACAAGTCGTAAATTCCCTTAGTTCAGCCCAGGAGATCGCAATGTCTTGAGTCTATCTGCCGATTGTAGGCTCCGCCCACAGACGCAGTAAGCTCCGCCCACTGGCTTCACTCGCCTGTATGGGGACGGCGCGGGAGGGCGCCTCCTGTTATAATACCTCCATGGTTATGACAAACAATGCTGGAAAGCAAGAAAGGGGCACCATAAAGCAAGGCATATATATCATATGCACAGGAATAGGAATAGGAATGATTGAGGAAAGCAGAAAATACAAAACAAATCTTAAAAGGAAGAAAAAAAAGACAAACATAATTAAAGTACTTAGGAAATGCAAAAGTGATGACCCTGAGGAATACTGGAAAATCCTTAATGGTCAGAAAAAGAGCCATCAGATCCCCATTACATTAAATGAATTTCCGAGCATTTCAGACAGTTAGCGAGTGATGACAACATTGATAATAATGAAGTGAATATTCTAAATGATCATGATGATATGGATAATGAATGCTCACCATTACTTAATGACCCTATAACCAACGAAGTGGCTGCTAGAAATATTTAAAAAAAAAAATAAAAAAATCTCCAGCATCTGACATGATATTAAATGAATACGTTAAAAGTACTCAGCATATTTTGCCCCCCCTATTTGTTAAGCTGTTTGATAAGATTCTTGATGCTGCCATCTGAGTGGCTGGTTGGGACAATAGTGCCACTTTATAAGAATAAGGGTGACGCTCAGGATGTTAATAACTACCGGGGATCACTTTGCTTAGTTGTATGGGGAAGCTGCTTACGAGAGACTCAATGAATACTCAAACACTAAGTTTATTACTAATAAAACACAAGCAGGTTTTAGGCATGAGTACTCTACACTGGATCATATATTTTTGCTTAAATGTATAACTGATTTGCTCAGCTGGAGGTAAAG
>NW_026112124.1:186148-215116 GCF_024679095.1 Eriocheir sinensis
CGACATGTTGAAAAGGTTTAACTAGGTTCATGTGATGCTTAGGCATATCCGTGAATTCTGGGTACTTAAATGCCAAGGCATTATATTTTTTACATACATTACAAGAGCTTAGTGTGCTCTTGACTGCCATCCTACCCTTAGGTATCCAGTACCCTTGTTCCCGTAAATATTTCAAGGTAGTTCCAATGCCTAAATGTTGCATTTTGTTATGACAATCATTCATTATCAATATAGTTAACCTGTGCTCCTTAGGGAGTAACACAGGGTGATGTATGTCATACTTGAAGTATTGACACCTACTTATCCTGCCTTTGGACCTTATAATGCCTCTTTCTTCAAGAAATAAGTTGAGGTTAGATACCAGAGGAGGAATTTTTTTTTCATTTGCATTATTTGGATTGTTCAAGAAATTCAGTTCATTCTGGAAACGCTCAGTTTGAGCCACCTTTACTCAATACTCTAAGGCTTTATTTTTAGGATCACAATCCTTTAGTTTATTTAGAAATTTATATAGGTAAGCTGTGCACCTCAACAAGCCTTCAAAGGAAGAGTATATATTTATATTTATTATTCCTGTATTTACTTTAGGCGGTTGAGAGGTACAAGCAGTGCATATTTTGCCTTTTTGAGAAGGCGCTATGCTCAACAAAGGGTATTGAGGCCACAGTTGGTAATCATTAGTAAGCCACTGTGGTCCCTCCAGCCAGAACCTCATTTTATCCAGATATTTGCTATAAGATAACCCTTTGGTTAGCATATCTGCTGGGTTATCTTCAGTGTGTACATAGTGGTATGCTACAGGTAACTTGAATTTCTTACTTATTTCAGTCTTCAGGCTTCTAACACTCTGTATTTCAATAATTTGGATTTTACTTTAGTATCCTTAGTTAGACGCCAATTTAGCACCACCTGAGCATCCACACAGATATTTATAAATTGAATTTGGATGTGTTGATGAGCCTCTAAAATTGTAGGTAAGCATTTGAAAGCTAATATCACACCCATGAGCTCTAGAGTGGGGATGCTGTGTTCATTTCTCTTATTTAATGGAGCTACCTTAGACTTAGAGTGTAGGTATGTACTTCTATCCTCTCCATCTAGAGCGTAGGCAACAAAGCCATACGCCTCAGCGGAACTGTCTCCAAAAATATGTAGCCCATATGTGTTTAGCTCGTTTAGAGCTTGTCTAGGAAATGACACTTCTGACAGCATCTCCAAGTCTCTACTTAATTTTTTCATCTCAGTACAGATCTCTTCAGGAAGGGGTTCGTCCCAGCCTCCTTCTAGTTCCCATATTTTTCTCATTAATAATTTTTCTCTTATGGTTACAGGTAGAGCCAAATTCAAAGGATCAAATAGTTTGGAAGTTTGAGAAAGGACTTGTCTTTTTGTGTTTGCCTCTGGATTTATTTTGCATGTAGCTATGCTCAGTGAATCCTGCTGAACATTATATCTATACCCTAGCACTTTTTCTTCTTCGCTGGAGTGTTCTACTAATCTTCCATCACTTTCCATCTGTTCTCTCAATTCAGTTGAATTGGAATTCTAAGCTCTTAAGGTAAATTCCGCCTGCCTTCATTCTTTCATACGCCAGATTATATAATTTCTTCATTTCTGTTATTTCATTTCCTGTTACCAATAGATTATCTACATAAAAATTATTTGCCAATATTTTGCTTAATTTGTCATCAGGAAATGAACTTGCATGATGTTCCATCACATAGTGCAAGATGAATGGGGAAGAGGTGAACCCAAACACTGTGGTCTTGAACCTGTAGGTGACCAGTTTGTTTCCTCTTTCCAAAAGAAGCAAAACCTATTTTGGTCTACTTCATTTTTTAATTTAACCATCAAAAAGGCTTGTTTTACATCACTGAGCATGACTGATTTATTGGTGCGAAAATAGAAAAGTAATTGAAGAATGTTATTCATTAAATCTACACCTGGGTAGGCAGCCTCATTAAGAGAAGGTAATTCCTTCTTGTTTTTTAAAGAACAATTGAACACAGGTCTTATTTTAATAGTTACTTGTTCTTCCATTTTGATGACAGGTTTATGAGGTATTCAAATCTTTTCATTATACTGAGAAGGTTTTACTTCAATTTCTTCTATTATGCCGTCAGCCAGCTGTTGGTCAAATACAGCTTGATGCTTTTCTAGTAACCCCTTTCTTTTTAAGTGGTCCAGAGTTCGGTCCAACACGTTAAGTGCAACAGAATGATTTGAAGGAACAGAATCTATTTTGTCTGAATACCATGGAAACTCAACATTATAATGACCCTCTTTGAAAGTAATACCATCTTCAAACTGCTTTATTTGTTCGCTTTCTAGGGACACTAGGTCTTGATCAGTGGTTTTAATTCCTAAGGACTCGAGACTAAAAAGATGTTCCAGTCCACTGTCCACTTCCATGTCCTCTAGAAGGTGTTCAAGTGGGTTGAAATATAATTTTATAGGGTCCAAAACGGCATTTACCATTGTTTTAGTTTTGTTGCATAGGTTTTTCTAATCCTTTTTTGGTAGGAGACGCATAACAAATTGTTGTTCTGCTGGACTCAAAAAGTTAAATACATTTCCAATGGGAGCTACTTTGTTGTGCATAACTAAACATTTACCTCCTAATTTCTCATGCCAGGACACTGATGACATAGACTGTAGTATGTCAATGCCTAGCAACATATCAACTTGGATAGTGTCATGGTTCTTGGCCTCATAGAAGTGTTCATCCAACAATTTTATGTTATTTTCCTTGAATTTGCAAATGACTGCGTTCATCCCTGGAACGTAAAAATTAATGGCCAAGGTCTTGTCCACCAATAAAGGAACAAAAGTGAATCGATCTTCTAATTTAATCCCTGTAGCCATTTGCTTCAAGCTTTTTGTTTCTGCACCAATGTAGGCTCCAACATCGCAATCTAGGGAAAATAATTTATTCACATCTGGGCAAAGGTCTTTGGCAGCGGTTTCCGAAATATATGATATTTGGCTTCCGGTATCAACAAGGCACCTAACCTTTCTATTCCTTCTGCCATTCTTTAAAGTTAAAGTCATCGTTGGCAGCAATTGGCAAGAGTCGAAACTTCTTTGAGCCAGGCACAAGCTTATATTTGTTAATTTGAGGTTTAGCTTTATCTTTGTTGGCAGCCGAGGGACACAAGGGTGTAATATGTTCTTTGGACCGACAGACTCTGCATTGGTATCTAAGTTTACCCTGTTTTCCATAACAGCTGTTCCCATCGTGCCCTGAACCAGCACACCTGGTACACATAGATAATTCTTTTAGTCGGGCAATTTTGGCTTCCAACTTGGTAAAGTTCGAGCATTGGCCCAAAGAATGCCCACCAGCCCCACATAACTTACAAGTTAATTCTGTGGAGAAGGATTTGTAATTCTGGAGTGTACCCTTTGGGGCTTGGTTTTCTCTGGCCTTCATTGGCGGTTTTGTTGGCTTATTGTTGCCTTTATTAAAATTCTTAGGCTTTACTGAACAAGCTTTACTCAGAGTGGTAAGAACTCTGTGATAATTTTCAAAGATTTCAGTTATGGTTGGGTAATTCTTGGATAGAAGACGAATGAATTCCTTTTACTGTTGCTGGCAATTTGTCAAAGATGATATGGCTGATAAGGGAATGCCCAGCTGAGTCTGGTTCCAGAAAGTTAAGGCCATGAGTCTTTAACTCGGCTAAATAGGCCTTTACCTCATTTAAGAAAATCTTGGTGGAAGTATATTCAGGGTCAAACGAAGAGCTAGGATAAGATTTCATTATATTCTTATAAGTTTCATCAGTAATGAATTCTTTGTCTAAAAATTCTTTCTCCAGCATTTGGATGGCTGTTTTGTAATTAGCATCCGTTATGGATAAATGTTTCACTACTGAGAAAGCATAATCTCTCAAATAGCCAATTAAATAGGCTAGTTTGGTAGCATAAGTCAGATGCTTTCTCGTCCCAATCACATTATTAAATTGGTTAAAAAAGGTATTAAAAGCAAACTTGTCCTTCCCCTTTCCCGAAAATGTTCCACAATTCAATGGGGGGAGGCTTACCTGCACTAAAATTCATCTGTGACAAACTGCATCAGATTCTGTGAAGTAATATCACTTTGAGCACCTCTTAAATCCTGATCCTTATTTAGCTCAACATACCGATCTAATTATATTTCAATCTGTAGTGAGAAATTCATTTGATCTTCCAACTCTGAGGCATAGTAAGTTTCATCCTTACTTTCAAGGTCTGCTTGATCCATTTCTTTATTTATTGTGTCATCATAGTGTCTCACTTATACCATTTATAATTATATTTTATTGGTCAAGCTCTTACTTAAGGAGAGTGTCAAGGAATCTGAGTTAATTCTTTCAATTGCTTAAGACGGAGTGTTATTTTTCTTTTAAAGATTCCCCTGCTCCTTCTCAGGGTCTTGATTATCTCTTGGGGAACAGTTTTTAACCACTCCTTGGGTGACTGCTTCCTCAGGGTTTAGCTTTGAATCCATTGTGGCAAATATAGAAGCAAGCTCAATTTTGATATAAACAATCTTAAAGGGTTTGCTTAATAGAGGTGGTTTCAATTAAAAGGGCAATTATAAAAAAAAGAGAGACCCCTAACTGTACAAGGAGGCAGTCCCGGACCGGCTAGTTGGCCCTCAATTGCCACTAGCTATTCAACTGAATAATGCTTCGGGCATCTGGGGGTCAACTACTTACTGCCGGTGTTCAAGGGCGTATTTTAAAACCACCCAAGACTGCGTCCCCGTAGTACGTACCTCACCAAACCAGTTCCTCGCAAGTGAACCACACCCCCGAGATACTGAGGGTGGTCTAGGAGGAAGGGTCGAAGTACCATTAAGCAACTCATATCACCCGATCTCTGAACCCGTTTGCTAGAACCAACTCGTGATCCCAACTCCCAAACAGAGACAGATCACGTATACATAAGAATGACCAAACAGTAACACTTTCATCTTTACTTTATGCTGCTTCAGGGGATGAACTAACACGGCTGTACTCTTTGCTAAATTCAACTGAATCTAGCAAAGAGCAGTTGATGTAGTTACTCACTTCTTTTGAAAATATTGCACTACTTTTGAAAATATGTTGTGATACAGTGAATTTACCGTACCCAACGGTTATGTTTCTCGCAAGACACTAGAACTGCACCAGGACAACTCCACAAAAAAGACACACAAACCACTTACCACTAATTCATCAGGGGTGCCGGGCTTTCCCCTACAAGCACCTCCCAGGGTTGCAACGATAATCCTAACAGGCCTAATAGTAATACCTATTTGTAATCACTGTAGGAGGCACTTATCTTTCGAAGGGTTTCAAAAGTAGTGGTCTCTTGAATTAAGTTTTGGAGGAGTCCTGCAGTCCTCGGGACTAAGTTTAAGTCAGCACTGTCGCGAGTTAATGTGGGGCGAAGCGCTGAAGGTGTTGTTAGCTTGAGAGCAGGTGATGTAGTGGGCCAAAAGCCAACCACGTGGGTCAGAAGGGGTATTTTGAATTTCCCTCGCCAGATGGCGTGGCTTTCGATCGGTTAAATTATCCTTGCCGCAAGGGCAAATATTTATTATTTCATGAAAGGAAACACTGAACTATTGTTATTCCTTTCATTGTAAATGTGTTTAGTCTTCAGGCAGTGAATACGGTGATACTGTCTCGGTCTGGGAGCCGATGAGCGAAGCATGTAAGTACCATCCAAGGCTTATTTGAGCTCAGACGACACTCTTAGTTGGCTTGAACTCTTGGCCCGAGACTAGTTCATAAGGGAAATAGTTAATTTGTCTAATCCCCTGGTTAATTGACCTAATTCCTAACACCGTTTGCCATAGGAGTGGCTTGCAGGGAAGGATTAAAGCACTTGTGCACCTACTCTTGGATATACGTTTTGTTCACTCCCGATGCAGCAAAGTGGCGATCAATACGTTTCTTGAATGAGTTGATGCTCTCTGCGCTAACCACTTCTGGATGGAGCTAGATGGGATACACTAACACTACAGAGAGAGACATATAGAGAGACTTATTAGAACCTTTGCTGGAGGGAACTAGATGTGATACACTAACAGTAGAGTGACATATAGAGAGACTTATTAGAACCTTTGCTAGGGTTGGATGGAGCTGGATGGGATACACTAACACTACAGGGAGAGACATATAGAGAGACTTATTAGAACCTTTGCTGGGGTTGGATGGAGCTGGATGGGATACAGTAACACTACAGAGAGAGACATATAGAGAGATTTATTAGAACCTTTGCTGGGGTTGGATGGAGCTGGATGGGATACACTAACACTACAGGGAGAGACATATAGAGAGACTTATTAGAACCTTTGCTGGGGTTGGATGGAGCTGGATGGGATACACTAACACTACAGGGAGAGACATATAGAGACTTATTAGAACCTTTGCTGGGGTTGGATGGAGCTGGATGGGATACACTAACAGCAGAGAGAGTGACAGATGGATAATAGTGGAGATAATCAGTGGCTGATTTTGATCATGAATGTGATAATGAGTAATGATAAAGATGATGAAAATAATGAAGAGGACAGACAGAGAAATAAATAGGGATAGTTATTAGAGCCTTTGCTGGAGGTGGATGAAGTGGATGGGGTACACTAACAATAGATAAAATGGAATATGGTGAATTAAGTGAATGGCTGTGATGATGATGATGATGAGGAGGAGGAGGAGGAAGAGGAGGAGGAGGAGAAGGAGGGAGAGGATGAAAATGATGGTACACTAACAACAGAGAGCAACAGATAAGGAATAGTGGACTAATATTGACTGATTGTGATGATAATTGTGATGATGATGATGATGAGGACGAGGAGAAGAACTATGGTACACTAATAACAGACAGACAGGATGAAAAATTAAATGTAATTATATTTTTAATTATTTTTTTTCAAGTGTAATTACTCCAACCCTGGTGACGAGTGCCCCGCCTGCCTGCCCGTCCGCTCGCCTTGCTGCCTACTCTCCTCCTCCTTCCAGCGTGCCAGTGCCAGACCTCCAGCCGGTTACTGAAAGTGAATCAGCTCAGGAGTTCCAGCGAGTTGGCTAGTATGTCACCCTCTCTCTCTCTCCTCCTCCTTCTTCTTCCCCCTCCCTCACTCTCTCATCCCTCGCCCTCTCACATATCCAGCCTCACCATATTGCTCACCCAGGTCTAGTTTAGTCTTCATCCATCTCTTCTTCACCCTGTTCTTGCATCCATGTCTTTAGTATGTCGCCCACCACGCCCCTTCCTCTACCTTCTCTCCCCTCTCTTTCTCTCCCCTTCGCCCACTCAGACATCCAGCCTCACAATATGGTTCATCCAATTCTAGTTTAGTCCTCATCCATCTCTCCTACACCCTCTTCTTGCATCCATGTCTTTAGTATGTCACCCACCACGCCCCTTCCTCTTCCTCTCTCCTCTCTCGTTCGCCCCCCCTGACATCTAGTTCCACCATATGGTTCATCCGCTCCACTTTAGTCGTCATCCACTTTTCTCGTACCCATTTGTTGCATCCATGTCTTAAGGCTGATGGATAAGACTTCATTAATCACTATATTTTTTTTTCGTATGAACTCGGATCAAAAAAATTTCCCTCGCGTATGACAATGCCTCGCCCAGCGCCAGATCTTTCCTTCTCCCTTCTTCCCTTCTTCCCCTCCTTCCTTCTTTCCTCCCTCCTTTTCTCCTCCATTGCTTCTTTCTTCTTCCTCCTTCCTCCCTTCCTCCTTTCCTTCTTAATTCCTTCTTTCTTTTCCCTTTCCTCTGTTCCTTCCTTTCCTCCTAGCTTCAAAGACATATCAACACAGTATATACCCTACCCTTAAATAAACCCTCCCCCCTCTCTACCCCTCCCTCTCTGACATCACAACCCCCCCCCCCCCCACACACACCTGTACACGCCACGCACGCACACACAGCCAGCCAACCATCCACGTGTACATGCTTTTTGTTTGTTTGTTTTATGGACGAAGACTACGGACAATGAGACGCTCGTAAAACACTCTTATACTCCACCGGGACCGCAAGACCTGTATCGCAAATGGGTACGGTGGATGAGTTTTTGGTGCGTGGAGAGCGAGAAAAACTGGATATGGAAGTGGGTGAGTGGAACGAGCTCAGCGGTACCCTTGTGATGGCGGCAAATGAGACTGAGAGTATAAAGGGAAAGGTACTGTAGGTGTGTTTATGAAGGGGATGATATGGTACACAGAATGGGTTAAGAAATAGTTCGTGTACGTTCACTAGGCCTTTTGCAGACACTTTATATCTCTGGAAAGGCAGGGTACTGGAGGTGTTTTTACGGGCGAGGATGTTATGACTAAGAAATGGTTCGTGCACGTTCATTAGGCCTTTTGCAGACTCCTAATATCTCTGGGAAGGTATTGTATGTGTGTTTATGGCCAAGGATGACATGGTGAAGAGAAAAGGTTAAGAAACGGTTCGTGCACGCTCATTAGGCCTTTTGCAGACTCCTAATATATCTGGGAAGGTATTGTAGGTGTGTTTATGGACAAAAATGATACAGAATAGGCTAAAAATGGTTAGTGTATGTTCATTAGGCTTCTGCAGACTTCTAATATCTCTGGAAATGTACTGTGGGTGTGTTTATGGCCAAGGATGACATGGTACACAGAATAGGTTAACCACAGCAGTGTTCCCCTCTTCCCTCCCCGGCAGCTCCACACAACTCTTATGACACACTGCTGCCACTCTGATAATTCATGTATAATGTATTCATAATGTATAATTCAGCCTCGAGAATGCCAGACGATAGGGGAGGGGAAAGGAGGGGAAGGGCAGAACGGTGTGTATATTGAAGGAGAGTAATTTGTCCTGTTTTTCTGCACCTTCGTGACGCAACAAAAGGAAAAGAACTCATATCAATAGAAAAAAAAAGAGAAAAGGGGGAAAAATTAGGAGGGAACGAAAGAACGAAAATAAGAAAATGAAACGAAAAGAACGAAAGAAAAGAAAAATGAAGAGAGGAAGGAAGGATTATAAAGAAAAAGGGAAAGAAAGTGACGGAAAAAAAGGTTAAATACATATATGAGAAAAAGTTTTAGTGATCAAGACGCCATTGGAAGATAAATAAGAGGGAACACAAGAAACAGAAACAAGTAAACAGATCAATAAAACAGCTAACATTTGAACGACTCCTCAAGAAACGACCCCCACTAGAAACCAACACGCCGCTAAAACATAACCAAACAAATAAACTAATAAATAAACACCCAAAAAACACGCACAGCTAAACATTCTAATCCCCACACATAAAACACCAGCCACATGCAACAGCCGCCCATCACGCCATTCCTATAAACAGCTAAACAAATAAATGGAGAGATTAATATAACACGCGCATGTAAACAGTTTAATGGCTCGACATAAAGCACCACCTGTAGCCAGCACGCCGCTAGCATGATGCACTCCCCCATGACTCACGGAGCGGCCAGGGCAGAGGCATCAACGGACGGGCACCACGCAGCTGTTTTTCCACTCCCGAACGGGGTGACAATTCCGTGTTTTATAATGAGTAACGCGCTTAGCAGCTATGCATCTCTGTCATCATAAACACAGGCGAGGGAGTGATTTAGAGCCGAGTAATGACGTATGTGAGAGCCGGCTGTGATGTTGTTGTGTCTATTAGTGAGTCAGAAGTGTGTTTTGATTTGTTGTGTTCACGTAGTTGTAGTTAGAATTTACACTCAAAGGTACAAAATTAACTACTGTATGAAAATAGCTGCGTATGTGAGAGCCGGCAGCGTTGGTGTGTAATAGCGGCTCAGATGTATGTTCTAACTTGTTTATACGCAGTTGTAGCTGTATTCTAACTGTCGAAGGTAGAAATTTGAACTGATGTATGGAAATCCCGCAGAGTTTATCAGATTTGAAGCCAGGGTGGTGTTGTCTTGCTTCGATATCTATATTTCTTCTCGTTGTATTTACTTACTTGTAGCTTCATACTTCTTTAAGTAGAGGGGACAATCAAGGGAAAAATAAAAGTAAGGTAAGAAAACAGACACAAAGTCTTAATCGCTCTGTCCTGCTTTTCTTTTTTTTTACGTTTGCCCTAAAGCGCCAGTAGGCTTTCTTGAAGGGTGGATGGAGGTACATCAGTAGAGTGACATCAATGGAAGGACACGAACTCGCGATTTGAAGCTGAAAAAGCCAAGTTGATAAAAAATAAGCAAGTGCAGAGATTTAGCATCACTTATGAAACTGATGTCAGACGGAGTGGTCCAAATCCCCAGGCACTTCAGGACAAGGGCATTCATCAAGTTAAAGAAAAGATGGCGACAGCAAGATATGGATATGAAGGAAGGGCTATGGTTAAGAATTATTACTAGGACTGAAATCTTGTAAACTCTGCGGGTTTTTCTTGCGTTAGTTTATTTTTTTGCACTCGACTGCCTCTGCTGTATGTAATAAAACAACAATTAGGTAAATCTCTCTCTCTCTCTCTCTCTCTCTCTCTCTCTCTCTCTCTCTCTCTCTCTCTCTCTCTCGTTCGGTAAATTGCGAAAAGGGTGTCGCAGAAGGTCTAACTATCGAGATGCTTACGGCAAACATGTTGGGGAGGCGGTGGCCGAGTGGTCAGCGTGGATGTTGTGATCCTGAGGACCCGGGTTCAAATCCCACCGCAAAACGCTGACAATTTTCAACCATCGCCAAGTGGCGGAAGGTTACCTACGTGCTGCCCCAGATCTATAATTTACCTTTACTTCACCGACTCCAGCCAAGAGGAGCACCGGGGGCCAGCATGGGCCAAGCAAGAGTCAGATATCACGGCCGTCCACTACTACCCCAAAGGAGAGCGAGGCTACCGGTGCTATGGCTATGTAAAAAAAGAAAAAAAGGGCTTCGCAGAGATAGTGTTTGACCGACAGACAGGATTTGACCGACAGAACTGAAGAAAACAAAAACACTGCAGTAATTCATGCCATTAGCTCGCCGCGTTAATAATGAAACGAGTCTTTTTTTATCTTTTGCTGTGTTTACACGTCGAGGCAGATAAAAGATGGAGAAGACTGAGTGCTCGCTAATTAATGCACATCAACCAATACAAAAAAATAGAAAAAATGAATCAAAGAATGGGCCGAGACAAACGACAGCTAAGACACAAATCACAAACACTCAAACCACGCTGCGGAGAATAACAAAAGGAACAAAAAACTGAGGAATTAAAAATAAATACAAGAATAGACAGTGACAAATGACTGCTCGAGCAAAACAAAAAAAAGTCAAATAATGCTTAGGAAAAAAACAAAATAAATAAAACAACTACAAATGATTATAAGAACCATTTCCTGTTTCGTCACGCTACCGATGCTTTCTTTTTTATTATTTTCTTGCGCCGAGAGACAAAGAAGGAGGAAGACAGAAGAGAGAGGGAGGAAGAGAGGAAGTGAAGGAGGATGAGTGGTGCTTGATGGCGGAAGAAAGGGAGAAGAAAAGATGGAAATGGGGAAGAGGGAAAAGATGAGAGGGAGGATGCGAAAGAGGAAGAGAGAAACACAGATGAATGGGTGGAAGAGATGGAGGGAAGAAAGATGAGCGCGATGCTGCAAGAGAGAGAGGGAGTGTGAGTGTACCTTACTGACGGGAGGGAGGGAGATGAATGTAGAGGAGATGGAGAGAAAAGAGACGAGAGGGAGGCTGAATGTAGAAGAGATGGAAAGAAGAGAGACGAGAGGGAGGCTCTGTAACGCTGAGGCTAAGTGAGTGGATGGGTGGAAGGAAATGGGAGAAGATGACTGTAGCGTGGTGGAAGAGATGGAGGGAAGGGAGATGAGAGGGATGCTGGGTAACGGGAGGAGGGAGTGTGTGGATTGGTGGAAGAGAGGGAAG
The DNA here is from genome assembly GCF_024679095.1 of Eriocheir sinensis. Lineage (NCBI taxonomy): Eukaryota > Metazoa > Arthropoda > Malacostraca > Decapoda > Varunidae > Eriocheir > Eriocheir sinensis. Next base: position 197,999 of record NW_026112124.1, read on the forward strand.
GGAGAAGATATGTGTGGAGGCAAGGAAGAGATAAAGATAGTGGGTTAAGGAGTGGGAGAAAATAAGAGGGTGTTACGTGGTGGTGAGAGGGTTATCTGAGAGGGGTGGTTGAGAGGGATAGGTGAGTGGGAGTTAGTGTGGGAGCGAGGGTGAGGGAGTGAGGGAGCGAGTTACATTTAAATCAACACTCTCCAGAAAGGCGAAGGTTGCGAGGAGACTTGATCGAAGCCTATAAATGGATGAAGGGCTTTAATAAAGGGGATGTCAATAAGATTTTGATAGTAAAAGAGCCAGGTAGGACGCGTGGCAATGGCTTTAAGTTAGACAAATTCAGATTCAACAAAGACATAGGCAAGAATTGGTTCACTAATAGTTTGGTGGACGAATGGAACAGGCTTGGGATCCATTTTGTGGGTGCCAGTACCATAGATACATTCAAGAAGAGGTTAGATAAAGCCATGGATGGCGTGGTAAGGTGGGGTTGAGTGTACAGGAGCTGCCTTGTATAGGCCAACCGACCTCTTGCAGACTCCTTACGTTCTTATGTTCTTATGATCTTATTACTACTACTACTACTACTACTTCTACTACTACTATTACTGCGTACTACTACCAATAACAACAACAAAGGCAGCAGCTCCTCCACCGCCATTATTCGCACACTGTTGGTAGGGCAACAACGAGAAGGGCAGGGATGGATGGAGGGAATACAAGAGTTGTGTGTTCGAATACGATTAGTTCAAATTCCGACGAATACGAAGACGAATTCGAATACACTGAAATATTTTTAATTCTAATACAAATACGAATACTTCTTGAAAGTATTCATGAATACTTTTTATTGGAAAATACCTTCTTAACGTAACTGCATGGGTACAGCGCTGTTCTAAAGTTATGCAACAGTAACATGAGTTCATGAACAGTGACATGCCTGGTGTCTGGTGACGTATAAGGAACAGCGGCTGCTATTTCTGATAATAAATTTTGGAGTATTCGTCAGATTATTTGCAGAATACGAATACTTTTCCCTTGTATTTGAATACGAATGCGAATACTTTGATTTCCATCAATAATTATTGGAATACGAATATGAATACACAAAGTACCGTATTCGAATGTATTATACTATGAATACCGAGTATGAGTACGTCATCCCTGCCACAACCACCATCACCACTACCACCACCGCGTCCCCGGTGTTTCAACCCTACACCACAAGCACCACAACAACCACCAACGTAACCTCGACCACCACCCTAATATGATCAACCACTACCATCACCGAGTTACCATTGCTTCATCCTTACACTACCACAACCACCACCAGTACCACTTAGCGAGCGCAATCCACTCAGCCATGACCCGCCCGCCGCCACACCCGCCTTCTCGCCCGCACACACGCCTTCCAGTCCGTGGGCGCGGCGTGACGGAGGGTAGGACTAATGTGATATACGCGAGATTCGACAATACCATTCGGGAAATGACGGCGGGGTCCCTGAAGCGGCCTCAGTGACGGAGTGAGTAGAGGGAGAAAGAGAGAGGAGGAGAGAAGACGGGAAGATGGGGGAGGGAAAACGGCCTGGAGGGGAAGAGAAGGGACGGGAGGTGGAGGAGGAAGAGGGTGGAGGAAGGGAGTGGCTAGACAAATTGGTGGGTCGGAGGAAAATGAGAGGGAAGGAGGTGGGAAGGGGTTGATGAGAAGATAATATGAGGAGGAGGAACAGGAGGAGGAGGAAATGAGGGAGAGAGAGAGGCAAGAGATTGGTTAAAAGAGGATTGCAGAATGGCGACAATGAAGATGAGGTGGAGGAGGGCGAGGTGGAGGAGGAGGAGTAGGAGGAAGAGGACGAAGGGAGAAATGTGGATAAAATAAAGAGGTGGAAGTGAGGAAAAAAAATGTTAATGTAAAAACGGTTGAAGAACTAACCAAAACAGAAGCAAAGAAAGATGACGAAAATATGAAAAATAAGAGACATGAAGCGTGGCAATGCTGATCTTGCTATCCACAAACCCTTCTTCCAAAAACTTATTCCTGCTATAGCCGTGCTCTTGATTACAGAAACTAGGAGGGAAAAAAGAGGTATTGGAGGGAAGAAGGACGAGAGAGAATGGCAGATAAAAGTAGAGGTAGGAGAGAAAAAAACGGATCTGGGAGGAAGAGAAGAGGGAGAACAGGAGAAAGAGCTGGTGGAAGAAAATAATTAAGAGGAGGAAGAATAACGAGAACAAATAATACGAAGAAAACAAAGAATGCAAGAAGAAAAGAGGGCGGTCAGAGAGGTGCACGGGGAGGAAAACGTAGACGCCGAGGTGAAGTTTATATATATCCTACTGATTGAGAAGTTTATCTATATCCTACTGATTGAGAAGTTTATCTATATCCTACTGATTGAGAAGTTTATATATATCCTACTGATTGAGAAGTTTATCTATATCCTACTGATTGAGAAGTTTATATATATCCTACTGATTGAGAAGTTTATCTATATCCTACTGATTGAGAAGTTTATATATATCCTACTGATTGAGAAGTTTATCTATATCCTACTGATTGAGAAGTTTATATATATCCTACTGATTGAGAAGTTTATATATATCCTACTGATTGAGAAGTTTATATATATCCTACTGATTGAGAAGTTTATATATATCCTACTGATTGAGAAGTTTATATATCCTACTGATTGAGAAGTTTATATATATCCTACTGATTGAGAAGTTTATATATATCCTACTGATTGAGAAGTTTATATATATCCTACTGATTGAGAAGTTTATATATATCCTACTGATTGAGAAGTTTATCTATATCCTACTGATTGAGAAGTTTATATATATCCTACTGATTGAGAAGTTTATATATATCCTACTGATTGAGAAGTTTATATATATCCTACTGATTGAGAAGTTTATATATATCCTACTGATTGAGAAGTTTATCTATATCCTACTGATTGAGAAGTTTATATATATCCTACTGATTGAGAAGTTTATATATATCCTACTGATTGAGAAGTTTATATATATCCTACTGATTGAGAAGTTTATATATCCTACTGATTGAGAAGTTTATCTATATCCTCTCTCTCTCTCTCTCTCTCTCTCTCTCGAAAACCTCATCTCTTCCTCTCGTTCCACTACTCTTCGTTTTTTCTTCTTCTTCCTTCGCCTTCTCATTCTCCTGCTCCTCCATCTCCCTCCTTTATTACCTTTCCTTCTTTACTGTCTACCTCCTTTTCTTACCATGTTCTTGTTATTTCCTCCTCCTCTTCCTCCTCCTCCTCCTCCTGTGTTCCTAGCGAGAGTACAATTGCTAAACAAAATGTAATGTTGAATCTTGTCAGGTTAGGAAATATAAACGCCAGTCTTCGCCGAGTTCATTAGAGGGGGCGGTAAACGGCTCGGGCTTAGTTCAACATTCCTTGCTTCCGTCACCTGTTTGTGCACTCGGGATGAAACAAAAAAATAATAGAAAGATAAGTTTAGACCAGTGGCAGGTTTTGTAGTTTTTTCTTTCCATTTTGAGAGCGAGGAGAGAAACTTAAGTGTGTGGATGTGAAGAGACGTCAATGGAATGCATTAAGTAAATAAATAAATAAATAGGTGATACAAAAAAAACATTAGACTGCCTTAAGATTTACAAAAAGCGAACACACGATTATTATTTTGAGGTGCCTGAATAATTTTTTGAAAACCTACATGTACTTCTCACAACAACAACAACAAAACACAGAAAATAGCGTTACCTAACAGGGCGGCAGATTGAACTCCGTAACCCGAATGGGCTAAACTAGAACAAAGTAGAGACAGTGCCAGCAACAGAATATCTCAAGCATCATCAATCTCGTGACGCACCATTTTCAACAGGATCCAACGCTGCTTTAAGTAGCATCAACTCCTGGGACGCATCGGTCAGCCAAAATAAAGTAGAGTGCGTGGCAGCAACGGATCTCTCAGGAGTCAGCAATTCCGTAACGCACCATTTTCTAGCAGGAGGCAAAACTGCATTACATAACACCGACTCCTGGGACGTAGATACGAGCCAAAATAAAATCAAGGAGAGAATGCGCCAGCAACAGGATATCTCTGGCGTCCTCTCTCGTGACGCACCATTTTCCAACAGGATCCAAAACTACATTACATAACACCAACTCCTGGTACGCATGCACGAGAAACAATACACTAAAGTAGAGGTTATGCCAGCAACGGGATATCTCTGGCGTCCTCTCTCGTGACGCACCATTTTCCAACAGGATCCAAAACTACATTACATAACCGACTCCAGGGACGCAGATATAAGCAAAACTTTTACAATATTTCCTTTTTCTCTTTTCTCTTGACAGCTTTTACTCCTGTTTATATGGGATCGCTATTTCGGGGGGTTGAGGATCGGGGTGTTGAAGCTCTTCCTGACGAACGCGGCGCCACAGGGATTCGAACCGCCTGGCCTTGACCCTTCACTTCCATGACTTGACGCTCTAACGGAGGCTTACCCACCAGACGGCCGCGCCCAGACTTTTGCTATACTTTACCCACTTTTGGAAATTTGCGATTGAGTCCTGTTACATCATCTTGATCTTGAAGGTAATCCAGGTAACCTCGACTATACTAGTTTTTCCTGTAGTTTACAGCTTTTAAATATTTGTGCTTGTCTAATTTGGTACTCTTAATCATGAAAGTAATTCTGGTAATCTAGAGTATACAAACAGAAGGCAGGCACGAAAAAAGAACTAAGCAAGAACTGTTGAATCAATCCTCCTCCTCCTCCTCCTCTGAAGACTGACAGACGAACAAGGGAAGGAGAAGCACGATTAAGTATGGGCCGTCGCACGAAGAAAGAACTAAGCAAGGAATGTTGAATCAATCCTCCTCCTCCTCCTTCGAAGACTACCAGACGAACAAGGGAAGGAGAAGCACGATTAAGTGTGGGCCGTCGCACGAAGAAAGAACTAAGCAAGGAATGTTGAATCAATCCTCCTCCTCCTCCTTCGAAGACTGACACACAAACAAGGGAGGGAAAAGTACGATTAAGTTTGGGAGGTTTAAAATCCCCACCTCGAATGTACTCAGGCGAAGGGTGGCGTTGATGCTTCCTAACCTGGTGAGATTCGACAGTTTGCAGGGAGATGGCGGCGCAAGGTCAATAGTCACGGCAATGAGTGCATGCAGGAGTAATATTCTGCGAGGGAATACAGGCAGACTCTTTACACGTGATGCTTGGCGGCTAAGGCTTTGCGTAACCTTCTGTTTTGATATTCTTTTTCATGTGATAATGACCGAGTAAATGTAGTCCAATCTTCGTTCGTCAATTTATGTCAAGGTAAAAAGGACAATGGGCTGCCTTACCACCACCACCACCACCACCACCCTCATCATCATTGTCATCATCGTCTGCATCACTACAATCATCACCTCTATTACTATCATCACCACCACCGTCATCATTGTCATCATCTTCAACACTACCATCACCATCACCACCACTACCTCCACTATGGTAAGCTATCACCATCATCACCACTATCTTCATCATTGTCACCATCATCACCATGTCTCCAACTACCATCATCACGACTTTTTCAGCGATGAACACAAGCTGCCACCATCATCACCACTATCTTCATCATTGTCACCATCATCACCATGTCTCCAACTACCATCATCACGACTTTTTCAGCGATGAACACAAGCTGCCACCATCATCACCACTATCTTCATCATTGTCACCATCATCACCATGTTCCGACTACCATCATCACGACTTTTCACCACCATCATCACCACTATCTTCATCATTGTCACCATCATCACCATGTTACCATCATCACGACTTTTTTTCAGTTAACACAACACGCCACCATCATCACCACTATCACATTGTCACCATCATCACCATCACAACCTCCATCACCACCATGACCTTCAGGCGCCCCAGTTCCAGCATCACCATTACCATCACCACCACCAATACAACCTTCCGAAATCATCACATTCACCACCACCACCACTATCACCACCATCACCACCACCACTATCACCACCATCACCACCACCACTATCACCGCCGTCACCACCACCACTATCACCGCCGTCACCATCTGTCTCACAGTTAGTCTGTACGTTATTTATTTATGGAAAATATATATATAAATATATATATATATATATATATATATATATATATATATATATATATATATATATATATATATATATATATATATATATATATATATATATATATATATATATATACTGCATGGTGTTATGAGAGGCCTGGTCTTTGAGGGAAAGACAGCGACTCTGTAAACCTTCCATTTCACTTGGCAACGCGGCTCATGTGATGGCGCCGCACCATTCACCCTTCCGCCACCATGGAAGACTCACGTAAGTCTCACTCTCGCGTCCTGCACAGCCAAGCAAAATATATTAAATATAACGCAAATAAGAGAGAGAGAGAGAGAGAGAGAGAGAGAGAGAGAGAGAGAGAGAGAGAGAGAGAGAGAGAGAGAGAGAGAGAGAGAGAGAGAGAGAGAGAGAGAGAGAGAGAGAGAGAGAGAGAGAGAGAGAGAGAGAGGTAGCCAGCTCCTCTGGGGAGAGCGGGGTGATGCAGCATTAGCGCGGCTCAGGGGAGCCGTGCCTAGAGGCTCAAGATAGATTCGATAGACTATAGTACACAAATCACAAATTTGTTCAGTCCATGTTGAAATATTGTGCATAAAATCGTTTACATCAATGAAATAAAAAAAACATGTTAAAAAGTTTGCGGTAGATATTTGTATCCCGCTTTCTTCCTCACGTGAAGGCTGGAGGGGCCAGCTACCACCCTCCTGGCCCATGATGGACGCTCGGCTCACCTCCCAACAAAGGACCACTCACCTTTCTTCCCAGCGCAGCTCGTGCCCCCCGCCTCCCTACCCGTCCGCAGCAGCTTCCTTCCGCAACGCCACACGCCACCAAAACACACAATAAATATGAAGACATGACACGACGCGGCCTTCCTGTCTCCAACTCTCGCGGCGACTGACGAAGGGTTAGCATCCGAGTGGAGAGCAACAGACGAATCTTGAAACTCTAACTGAATGAACTTAAACACTTCAACGGATACCGGTTATTTTGGTCATGTTGAACGTAATGGAAGGTAGACTAGTGTGCTTCTCATACTCCGATGCTCCAAGGTTTCTATATTCCTGTGTTTAATGGCTAAGGAGATTGTGTTGTGGAGATGATTGCTCCCGTGTGATGGTTGAGGTGGTTCGTTGCTTCACTCGTGGGTTCGAAGGCCGCGAGTCTCGAATCACCATCAGTTTCTATTTTATGATGTGGAGGATGCAGGATAAGGGCGTGTGTGTTCCATCCTTCCCTGCTTCACTTCCTTCCTCTCCCCCACTAAGGAGCACCGAGGATGTGATTGCGGGAAGAAGGGATTAAAGTGAAGCAAAAATAAATAAATAAAATAATGATAAATAAAAAATAAAACATCATTGCTTCGGACCGACTCAAAATATAATTCTCTCCTTCCCTTTCAAGTTCCCTCTTCCTCTCCTTTCTCCTCCTTGATTCTCTCTTCTCTGGTTCCTCCTTTCCTTTCTTTCTCCTCCTTGATTTATCTTTCCCACTCTACTTTCCTCTTCTGAAAAACGAACAGAGAGAGAGAGAGAGAGAGAGAGAGAGAGAGAGAGAGAGAGAGAGAGAGAGAGAGAGAGAGAGAGAGAGAGAGAGAGAGAGAGACGCAACACAGCCCGTGACACATACACAGCCAGACAAGAAAACAGAAAAAATAGTCACTGATTTGTTCAGTTTACAACACACAGACAGTCGCCTGACGTAACCGAGAAAAAGACTAACCGACGCCCAGCCAGACAGTCACCAAGACACAGACGAGCAGACAGACAGACAGAGTCACTAATTTAGACAGACAGACAGACCCCACTTACATAACTGGCAACTCAGACTGACAGACTGAGAACCGCCACCCGACACAGCTCACGGCACAGGCAGGCAGGACATTAAGGCGCGTCCACACCAGGAATCTTTGTATGACAACAGTGTATCCCAGACGTTTCCCTAGTGGCTCGGGAAGCAGTTGAGAAACAACTTGGATACATTCAGGAAATAATTGAGAAACATTGAGAGAATGTACGTAATAATAATAATAATAATAAACGGTTTATTAAATGATAGCAGCTGTAAAGCTGAAAATATACACGTAACAAATACACTTTTGAAATATAATAGAAAAAAAAAAAAGGGAAAATGTACAATATGAAAGGGATATTGGGGTCTGGGGTGGTGGGGGGAGGTGAGGTGGTGGAATGCAGTGCGCTGGTGCGGTAGGAGGCGGTGTGGTTTTTCGGATGACGGGTCAGATGTAGGGATTGTCGTTTTGGACCTTTTTCTTTGTCCCGGGATTCCGGGATAAAATTAGCCCTAATCCCGGGATCCCGGGATTTCCCGGGATTTTCAATTGTCTAAAATTGCACATTATACCTAGTTTCACGTTCAGATTTTTGATGTGCTTAACATTAATAGATATGCAAAAATATTACTGTAGATTGACTGTCTTATTAATTCCACTTAATATTTAATTCCAAATTTTCAGCATACACTTTGTTTCTCAACAAAGTAAAAGGAATAAGAATAAGAGCTAGTATATGCTGCGTTTACTACTTTTTTTTCTGCTTCCGAATTCCAATGTGAATGACAATGTGAATTATAGTTCATTATCGCTGATAAAGAAAGAAAGAAAAAAAACCCATTTGTTTCCATGTATACCCAGTGAAATGAAAAGAGTACTTAATGACTGAAAATTTAATAAAAATAAATGAAGAAAAATTAAACGTATGCATTCTTTATTTATAATATGAACTAAATGATTAAGAAGTATCTCATAGAATAAGATCTTATTTAACACAAGCAAATTTCCATAAAATGAAAGCAATAAATGACAGTAAGTTTAATCAAATGAATGAATAAAAAATAAAACATACATGTTCTGCATTCCTGTGTAAACTAAAATGATTAATAAGCAATCGAGCATGTATGGAATTTTGATAATAAGATCATAAATAACACGAACAATTTTCCATAAAATAAAAACAATAATTAATGACATAAAATTAAATTAAATGAATTAATCAAAAGGAAAATTATATTCTGCATTCATATAGCATCTATGGGATTTCATGAAAAATCTTAAGTAACACAAATTCAACACACAATATGTTTTCAATCTCTGAAAAACAGTAATGATTAAATGTAAATGACAAAAAAAAAATTGTCAGATATATAAGGAAAAGAAAATGTATACTGAAATTTTCCATACATGAAAATAATAATTGACATAATTTAACAAAATGAATTGATGAAATATTTGCATTCCTCCTTCATATAAACTAAACTGGTTTCCTGATTTCAGATTTTAGGGCTTTAACCTATAACCCTGATTAGCTTTTCAAGCCCTAAAGAAAAAAAAAAGAAAAAAAAAAAGCTTTCCAACCCTTCCGGGTCTTGAAAGTATTTACATTTTTCCTTCACATAAGCTAAACTGGTTTCTTGTTTTCATAATTTAGGACGTTAACCCAGATGGGCCTTTCAGGCGAAAAAAAAAAATCCAACTCTTCCGGGTCAAATAAATGAAGGAAAAAAATGTATACAGAAGTTTTCCATAAATGAGAATAATAACTGACAAAATTTAGCAAAATTAATTAAGGAAATATTTGCATTCCTCCTTCATAAAAACTAAACTGGTTTCCTCATTTCAGATTTTAGGGCTTTAACCTATAACCCTGATTAGCCTTTCAGGCCCTAAAGAAAAAAAAGAAAAAGCTTTCCAATCCTTCCGGGTCTTGAAAATTAAACTGAATCTAAGAAAAAACTTTCCAACACTTGTGGGTCTTAAGAACTATACTGATTAAGATCTAGGAAGAATCTATGGAATTTTTATAATAAGCTCTTAAGTAGCACAAGCAGTCTACACTTCTATCACTTAAACGGGTCCTCATTTTTGTGAACAACAGTCCAGCTGCTGAGAAGGCCCGTTCGGATTCCACTCACATTACATGTCCAACATAAAAAAAAAAGTTATGTATCATCTTAGCAATAAGTAGCTAAAACGTTGGGAACTATGGCAACAGCGATCAGCTGTGCGGGCAGGCAAACAGACAGACAGACAGACAGTTTACTGGTAACCGTCACTGTTCGGTCACTCACGCGAGGAGGAAAAGTGTGCTGTTTTTTTTTTTTTTAAGCTGTCACGCTCATCTCAATGCCGTATACATACAGCAAAGTGGAATATGCAGACATGGTGTTCATTATACGGGCTCTGTTACGGGTAACGGGAGTGCCATGGCTGCTTTATAATACTCAAGAGAATACCTAAACAGTAAGTCCTTCCTTCACAGTGTTCACACACACACAAAACACTCCTCACGGGACACCCTGTATATACATATAAATAGAAGCACAAGTTCACAAGTTCACAACTATCCTGCAGTCAAATTTGTCTTTTTTTTTTTATACTTAATTTCATGATTTTTCATCTCGGGATTTCCCGGGATTTGCAAAAATATCCCGGGATTATTAAACCTTGAAAATTGTCCGGGATCCCGGGATCCCGGGAAACAAACCCTAGTCAGATGTAAGCCCAAGGTCAACCCCAGGTCAAAAAGGGTCAGGGGTGCAGGTAGAGGCGATGTCGGCCGTCACTCAGCTTATGGGCTTAGCGACGACCTGCTAATCTATCCAGCCGGTGAGACAAGATAGAAAGAGGTGGACCGCGCGGCAGTAGGCGTGGGAACATCCATATCGTCTGCACTGCCTTGTATGTTGAGCGGCGTGCTGATTGCCCCAACCATGACTCCACCTGAGTGACGGGCCTCAACACTGCACTGCACCTGAACCGAATTCTCCCAGCACCATGATGGTCGGACTGGTGTACCTGGAGCCACCTGGGGCGTCGGTTGGATGGTAAGGCCGCGTCGACGTCACACCGGCTATTTCTATGTACTCTTCAGTGTCTTCACGGCACCACAAACGTACTGCACTCACTGTCTGTCACCATGATGTCACAAAAGTATCTTACGGTGTTGGGTTTTGATGAAAAGGGAGAGGGGGATGGAGGGGACGGGGGGAGGCCAACAGTCTGGCCCCTGGCTGCTCCTTTCGGAGCGCCGTGACCCACATCTGATCTCGGTCAGGTCTGGGCCACAAGTATGTAATTCACCGCGGACTGATCAAGTGTTGGACTCGTAATCGCCAGCAGGTACCCTCACGACATGAGCAAGTGCACTTTAGCGTCGATCTGTGTGTGTGTGTATGTGTGTGTGTGTGTGTGTGTGTGTGTGTGTGTGTGTGAGTGTGTGTGTGACCTCGTCACTGGCACTTGCTGGACTACGTGGTAGTCCAAAGCTCCGACGTGTGTGACGTATCCATCACGCGTGCCATGAGGGGCGCTGAATGCTGGACCGATCATCGTCTCGTCAGATCCCTCCTACGGCTACGCATTCGACCTCCCATAAAAAAATCCGACCCAAAGAAGAGCATTAACCGCAATGCATTCAGTGATCCAGTTAAGCTGTCTGTCCTCCGCCAGAAGATTGATGCCAGGCTTGATGACATCCCTGAGCCCCCACCTGTGGCATCCACCTCTGATCTCACTGCATGCTGGGATCAATTCTCCACTGCCCTTTTAGAGGTTGCTTAAACGGCACTCGGGCAGAATGAGCGCCGACATCAGGATTGGTTTGATGAGAACGCGGAGGGCATCCGGGCCCTGCTGGCTGAGAAAAACGCAGCCCACACTTCTTGCCTTGCTAACCCGTTATCGGTCCCTCTCCGCCAGCGGCACGCGGACCTCCGCTTCCGTGCTCAGTCCGAACTCCGCGCCATGGAAAACGCCTGGTGGATCAGGAAGGCAGAGCAAATCCAGCTTCTCGCCGACCGCAATAACGCCCGTAGCTTCTATGACGCCAGTCCCCGTGCGTTCTGCCGACAGATCCACGCTCATTAAGGACCGCCAGGGTATTTTGGAGAGGTTGATAGAACACCTGTCTCACCTTTTGAACAGCACTAACCCTGTGGATCCATCTATCATCGACGAGCTCCCAGTTCCTCCTCTACTTCCCAACCTCGACGCTCTGCAATCTTTCAGCGGTCAACAGCGCAGTTCAAAGTCTTAAGAACCATAAAGCTGCAGGTCCAGATCTTATACCAGCCGAGATCTGGAAAAACGGCGGATACCAGCTCAAACGTCGCCTGTTTCAGTTTATCACCACAGCCTGGGATACTGAGAACCTCCCACAGCAATGGAAAGATGCCAAAATCATGCCAATATATAAGTAGAAAGGCGACAAAGCCGACTGCGGAAACTGCAGCGGAATCTCACTATTCTCTATAGCGGGAAAAGTCCTCGCAACGGTTATGCTCAACAGCCTTCTCTCGAGCGTAGTGGACGACGTTCTACCCGAATCCCAGTGTGGTTTCCGACCTGACCGCTCTACCATCGACATGGTCTTTGTAGCCAGACAGTTGCTAGAAAAATGCAGGGAGCAGCAGCATAAAGATCTCTTCCTGGCCTTCGTAGATCTGACCAAGGAATTTGACACCGTAAATAGGGATCGTCTGGGGTGTCCTCTCCAGTTGCGGCTGTCCTCCAAAGTTCCTTGCAATACTGCGGTCGATCCACGATGGGATGTCGGCGCGGGTTTCTATCGGAGGTGAAGAATCTGAACCATTCAACGTAAACACCGGCGTTAAACAGGGCTGCGTGCTCGTTCCGGCCTTCTTTAACATCTTCCTCGTGGCCGTCACGCTCATCTCGCGTGAAAAGATAGATCGAGACGACGCCGTTGCCATCAAATACAGACTTGACGGTAGTCTGTTCAACTTCCGTCAGCTAAATGCCACCACCAAAACATCGGTGTGAAACATCCTCGACCTTCAGTACGCTGATGATACTGCCATCGCTGCAACCTCTGATTAAGCTCTGCAGATAAATGTGTGCGCCTATGCCTCCAGCTACCTCCGTATGGGCCTGAAAGTCAACACCCGCAAGACCGAGGTCATATGCCAACTGTCTTCCACCAACGTCCCCCAACCACCACCTCTCACAATAGAAGGGAGTATCTTGAATAATGTCGACCGCTTTACCTCTCTTGGATCCGTTCTCAGCTCCAACCTCGATCTCGGAGACGAGATCCAGAACAGACTAAGGATGGCTTCGTCTGCTTTTGGACGCCTGAGTAAGCGCGCTTTTCCTCACCATTTCAACTAAGAACAAAGTCTACCACGCCGTCTGCATCTCCACCTTGCTCTACGGCTGTGAAGCCTGGACTCCCCATCGCTCCCACATAAAGAACCTTGAGGCCCTCCATATTACCTGCTTACAGCGCATATTGGGATTATCCTGGAAGGACAAAGTGATGCACTCGGACATCTACGCACGCACCGGCTGCACCAGTCTGGAGGCCATTCTCTATGGTCGTCAGCTGCGGTGGGTTGGCCACACAATTCGGATGGCTCCCAGCCGTCAGCCTTACCAAGTGCTCAATGGAGAGATAAGGACGGGCAAGCGGAGCGCAGGGGGGCAAAAGAAGAGGTTCAAGGGCCACCTCAAAACCACACTAAAAAACTCAACATCTCACCAACCCAACTTGAGACTATGGCTGCCTCCTGACCCACCTGGCGTGCTGCTGCCAAGGAGGGGACGAAACTCCTTGAGGCAGCCAAAACAAGGGATAGAGAGGAAAAGCGGCGCCGTCGACATGTACGGCAGGACCTTCCACCTCCGTCTCCGGGAAGCGGGGTCACGTGCCTGACCTGTGGCCGTATCTGTGCCTCGGAATTCGGCCTCCGCTCTTACCAGCGACGTCATCGGCGCACCTAATGTGGAGCGATAGTCGTCTTCGTTTCGAAGGACTACTTTAAGCAAGTAAAGTATATATATATATATATATATATATATATATATCTATATATATATATATATATATATATATATATATATATATATATATATATATATATATATATATATTTATATATATATATATATATACACCCACACCCGCATATACACGCGCGAGCGCGCAAAAGTTTCTCATGTATTCCATCCAGGATGGAAAACAAAATTTTATTTTCAAATGCTTCCCAACTGTTTCTCAGGATCGCCCACACCAGGAAAGTTTGTATGGAATCGCAACTTTGACATTTCGAAGGTGTTAATGAGGCTCGTAAAAAGATCTGCGCCTGTCAGATTATAGCTGCGGGCTGAAGGAAGCTGGAATGGCTTTTCTGTGCCTGGTATCGATTCGTGGTATTTTGGGAGCCACCGTTCGTAATAGTTCTTCAAAGTTAGTGGTTGACCTTCCAAGAAAATTATTAATTAATTAAACCCTGCTCCATTAACTCTCGGCTCCGCCAAAAGTGAGTCATTCTGTAATGCTCAACTTTTTATAAACTATCTCACCCATACGCGTTTCCTTGTCTTCTTCTTGCTCTCCAGTGAGTGCAATAATAAGCAAATCACAGACGCCATTGCAGCAGTCTCCGCACACACCGACATCTTGAGAACAACCCTGAGATGTGGACAGGAAACAATATTTCCCGCGGGCATTCAAATGTATGCCAGTGGTTTACCGAAACACTTGGGCAGCGTCTGGGATACATTGTTTTCATGCAAAGATTCCTGGTGTGGACGCGCCTTTACACACCCAACGGGCAGGCACAAAGACAGACAGACAGGCAGACACAGACGCGGCGGTGCACAGCTATGGCCCGCCGCACACACGGCCGCCCGGAGCGTCGCGAAAAGAGAATATAATTATGACGCCCCGCGGCGGTGCTCGTTAAATTGTGCTCACCTCATTATAACTGTTTTTTCTTGCTCTCGGGCGGTGAAAATAATGCACTCCAGAATATGAAAGAAATATGATGAAAACAACGAATAAATGAAAAAAAAATCCATATAAAGACTAACTCACTTTTCTGCATATTACATTGAAAAGACAAAAACAACGTTAAAAACTAAATGGAGGCTCTTGTGGCTTACTCTGAGATACTGACTATTCATTTTTGTGTAGGCTAAAACACGATGTTTCTCACATGGAGGTAGATTTTTTCACCGTAAGACGACTAGTTGTGGGGGGGCGCCAGATTGTGTCAGCGTCAAAATGTAGCCAATTCACGGTGAAAACAAACATATTTACGACCAGTCACCATGAATTATACGGAGATGAATAGACAGCATCGTGTACTAACCTTAAAACCTCTCGGGAAACCATAAGAGACTGTATACAGACAAAACTTAGACCTTCACATAATTATCGAGGCGGCGATCTGTAAGTATACTCCTCTTACGTACGCCTCTTGAGAGCATACTTAATATTACAGCTTCCACCACAAGTGTAGCAGATTATGGCTGTGGGGAGAACACTGTGTTCTCGCCAATCTTCTGCAGCCCACAAAATTGTCCTCAGTAACTGTTTACCCAAGAAAAATTCCGCCCCCACCGCCACAAATTACTCAAACTGGCGGTCCCTACCACCTTAGCGGTAGCTCTGATGTGATTGGCTGCCACGACTAATGTGACGAAAGGCAGGCGTTCCATTGGTTCTCCTGTTTTGTGTTTCTCTAAGCGTCCACCCGCGGCGCTGTCTGTGAGAAAGGAGGTGATTTTGGCGGCGGGAAGTGTTAATTATTGTATCCGTAAATCTAATTATGCCATTTTGATCAAAGTAATAGGTTGCCGGGCACGAGTACACGCAACACTACACACTGAGCCAAGATATGGGCGAAAAATAGTATGTAATATGACGTGTGTGTTGGTACGCACAGGCAAAATATATAACAAGGTCTAAATAAATGGGAGGTCAACTCAGGCGCAGATTAGGTGACGTCAGGTGGTCCTCACCCAAGTTGTAACTCAACCGACAAGAGAAAACAATCTGCTGGATTTGGTATTAGTAAGCGACCCCGACCTTATTCGCGACTGTGAAGTTGGTGAAAACATTCATGGTTGCGATCACCACTAAATCCGTTTTAATGTCAGCATATGTCACAAACTCGTAGACAATCTGTCAGTGATACCAGACTACAAAAAAGCAAATTTCATCCTAGCCCGTGAGCTGCTTCCTCCTGCGACCTGGGACCAACTTAACCTCACCGACAATACAATCGACAACGTGTGGTACGACTTCAAAGATAAGCTTTTGGGAGTAGAGAAGGCTACAGTACCTATGAAACCCAGGCGAGTAAATGGTGCCGTAGATCAACCGTGAATGTCCAGAGAATTAAAAAGGGCGGTAAACTTAAAAAAAAGAAATTATAATCTAATGAAAGAGAATGACACTGCGGAAGCCCGCACACAGTACCACACCAGCCTAAAAGCTTGACGCACCCTTATTCGAGGTAGTAAACGCAACTATGATAAACAAATAGCGCGCGACAAATAAAACTCCTAAAAAATATTCACATACATCAGATCGAAAAACATATAACCAATACTGGTCCCCTGAGAGACGAGACTGGATCAGTAACTCGGGACAGTAAACAGAAGGTCAGAATCATCAACAGTAACTTCGCATCCGTATTCACAGTCGAGGACTGAGGGCCCTGACCCGCCGAGAAGTGAAAAAAAGTATTTGGACAAACTCGACACGAACAAGTCAGCGGGACCTGACAGTTTGTCCGCGGTTATTAAAAGAGCTTAAACAACAAATAACTCAACCACTCACTAATATATTCAACCGGTCAGTTCAATTGAATAAGGTCCCGGAAGACTGGAAGATGGCGAACGTAACACGAATTTTCAAAAAAAGGAGACAAAAGCGTTGCATTAAACTACACTGACATCAGTGGCAGGAGAAATACTCGAAAAGATCATTAGAGACAAACTTTTTAAGTTTCTAGAAGACAATAATGCCATCTCCGACACCCAGTAAGGCTTCAGAAACAAGCGCTCCTGCCTAACGAATTTATTAGACTTCTTCCAAGATATATATAAGAACTGGGATGCCCACATCCCCAGTGATGTTATATACCTGGACTTTCAGAAACCCTTCGACAAGGTACCGCACGAGCGACTCCTTAAGAAACTGCACTCGGCGGGCATTGGAGCCA
>NW_026112125.1:0-150000 GCF_024679095.1 Eriocheir sinensis
AAACTCCCCAATGCGGTCGATGTCATAGCTGACAAAGCCGATGCATGGAATGTATATCCGACCCTCGTGTAGGAGTGACGGCAGCACATGAGAGTGCCGCCGTCGCAATGTGCGTTCGACTTGTCGATGTATCTGCTATTCTTGCGATTCACATACCGACACGCAGCTTGCTGCGGTCTTCATCGACCCACGAGCCGAGTGATCCACCGTTAAGAGTTATATTTGTGTTTTACGTCGGACGCTGCCGACTCTCATCAGCAGACTTCCGCCGTCTCTGCCTCGGGAGACGATGTGGGAAGACGTAGTGTCTAGGGTTTGACTGTGTGCTTATTCCACCCGGGGAAGGGTTGGTTTAAGAAGAGTAGTCGCCGGCTGGCGCGTCGGAAGCTCTGCCCGCCACACGCCAGCGACGCGTGGTTGGTCCTCGCCCTCGCCTCGCACGACGCGAAGGGAGGGAAGGATGATGTGCTTCCAGACCGGGACAGTCTGAGTCCCGGCCACCCAGCGTGTTTGGTTTTGGTCTTTGCCAGCGTCGGGCAAACACGTTAATGATCCTTCCGCAGGTTCACCTACGGAAACCTTGTTACGACTTTTACTTCCTCTAAATGATCAAGTTTGGACATCTTTCCGTCAGCTCGAGGCGCCGAAAGCCCAGCGGCGGAACCGCGTGGGCCCGGCATCCAAGAGCGCCAGTCCGAAGGCCTCACTAAATCATTCAATCAACGGAGACCTTTTTTTATTTCTTAGTGAGGAGTATAGTGTAATTTTGTGAGTAGCAAATGTCAATAAACTGCACAAGAAGGTAAAATTCTCGTGTTTACTCATACTCCCTCTTCTCCCCCAAAACAAGCTTGGAGGCCTGTAGGAATGTGTGGTTTTCGGGTGGGGGGACACAAAATGCATCACAATCACATAGTTTTTGAGCTGGGGATGGGACGTACAATACCAAAGATGTAGGGAAAATCCTTACATTATATATGAGTGTTTTGCACCTACAGGTGCCCTGCGCATTATTTATCAAGATCACAATCAATAACATTTGGGGACTTTTTTTACCCATATGGAAACTGCACGTTTCACCCACAGGGGGTTAGATGAGGATAGGTTAGTTTAGTTTCGGTTATGTTATGTCAGATTAGGTACTTTTTGTTTTCCCTATATGTACATAAGAGTGTTGCTTGACTGGACAAAACGTTGTGTAGGAAGCTACTTTTTAAGGCTATATGATACTCTGGGATTACATCCCATAACATAATATCACGTAACATAACCTAAACTTAACTAACCTATCCTAACCTAAATTCGCCTATCGGTGAGATGCGCGGTTTCCGTATTTACTGTTATAATCAGTAATGTAGGTGATGGTAATGTTTACTAATTGTTTATATTGCAAACACCTGTGCTGATGATTTCTTTGGGTTGTAGGTGCCTACAGTGTAATGGTACACAGCTTAGTAATGTGTCATATATGAATGGGCAATATAGGAGGTGTTCATTCACTTGCTTCATGAGCTGGTAGGGCCACTGCTTGTCTGAGCTTTGCAATGGCAGCATGGAATGCATGCAGCTGATGCAAGGTTAAGGTCAGATAGTTTAATTGTCGATATGTGTGCCTGTAATGGACATAGACCACCAAAGCCTTGGATTTGAGCTTTCAAAGTATATTAGTGGCTAAAATATAAATTAAAGCAGCTGCCAAATGTGGTTAATACTGACATTATGCATTTATTTTACTCATGTAAATGCACTACACTAACTGCCAAAAGGTTCTGTTGAACGGAAGAAAGTTATGAGCACAGTCTAGCACATCATATTATTATTTTTATTTTATTTTTTTACGTCACGGCCTATTGCGCCCAAGGCTTTTTCCCGGTGGGGCCTGATGGTCGGCCCTATCCCGTTCTGGCGCAGGCGAGTGTTTATAGTGGTGCCATCTTGTGTTGGCTCATGCTGCCTCCCTGAACTCATCTTTGAGCCTCTCCTTAGAGAGGTTATCTAGAGCCCAGGTTGATGGGTGGTATTCAGGGCACCATGTGGGTAGTCTTAGGCCACTCGGCGGTGACTGAAAACCTCAGCTGTGCGGCGGCCAGGATTCGAACCCGCGTCCCTCCTGGAGCTCCTGAACGTGGGGCCGTCACTCTAACCACTCAGCCACCGCCTCCCCAAGCAGCAGGGAGGCGAGTTTGGGGGAGAGTTAGGTTAGATCAGGTTCGTTTTTTATCAGGTTAGATAATAGTTTCGCTATATTTGTTAAGCTCAATTGTTAATGATGAACATGTGTGATACGCCTCACGTTGCATCATATTCCTCAGTTAGGTACTTTCCTATGCTGCAGGTGTTTGGGTCATGATAACATAATGGAACCATAAGAGTGGGATAGGTAATTTAGAATGGATATAAAATATTCAATGACTAGGTCACTGTCAACTTGTCAAGTATGAAAGTGTTGCAGTCAGCCCAGGCCCAGCATGGGTATCAGTCACTGGACAGGTTTTGTAGTAACAGAACACAGGACTTTTAGGCAGTAAGGTGTTTAGACTCCAGAAACATTTTGTCTAGATCAGACGTCGGCAACCCAGAATTCGAGATGAGACACCTTCTTCAAACTTGAAAGAAAAGCAGTGCTACTTGAGCCGCAGTTTAAATTATATATAGTTATGAATGGAAATTACATATAGTTATGAATGGAAATTACGAAACATGGAAAATTTCCTCCTCCATATGGGAGTTAAATAATATACCCACAGACAAGATAATCAAGTGCACTATAATAATAATAATAATAATAATAATAATAAATTTGATAATAATAATAATAATAATATTGATGATATTAATAATAACATTGATACTACTACAACTACTTCTACTACTACTAGTAATACTACTACTACTACTAATAATAATTACTATTATTATTATTATTATTATTATTATTATTATTATTATTATTATTATTACTATTATTATACTTTCTGCTTGTGGCCGTTTCCAGAGAATGGCAACACTGAGTGGCCACTTTGTGCCTCCAAGTTGGTTCCTGATTCTTCTCCCACAGTGGTGTAATTTGGGACCGGCGCCATATGCGGGAAGTTATCTTACTCCCTGCTGCGGCTTTGAGCGCTACTTTACAAATCATTCGGCTCAAGTTTGAGAAAGCCAACTTCGAGCAGCAGGAAGTACCGGTCATCTGTATTCGGTTTGGGAATATATAGCACTTGGGAAAAGTGCAGGTTGTTACCTGTAGCCGGTAGTAAATTACATGAGCCTCATGTGTCTGCCGGTCAGAGTGATTCATAAAATGAGTGGGACCTGGAAGAAAACACTAGGTTATATCCTCATGAGGATATATATTTTTGTTCAGGTCTTCCAAGACCATTTGATACTCGATGATATAAACTACAGCATTGTATACCTTGTGTTGCAGTTTTGTATCGTGCAATCTGCACAATGTAATCTGCAACACCAGTCTATGAGTCCTTCCTCTCTTTCATCTCCAGGTACTCCGCCAGCGCAAATTCTGCAAACTCCATTGGTCGCCTGAGATTTTTAATCATCATCGTGGTGATGAGGACGTCTTTCAGGCGGGTTATGTCTGTCTTGGTCGCGGGTCTGGAGGCAGGATCGGTTAGAGATTGCCTGGCAATGTCTAACGTGTTGTTGACAGGCTGAGGTCATGATCCTTGCTATGACTTTCAGGGTCACATTTTCCCTCTCTTTTTGGCGTCTAGCTTGGCCCATTTCAATTGTTTCCTCCTTCCGTAGTTTCACTGGGGGAGAAAATTATATGTTTACCAATATTTATTATAAACAGATAAATATAGTTAAGATATGCAAACAACACACATGATCGCTGGGCCGTTGAGAATGGTCAGAACCTCATAGTTGATGTTCACCATCCGCACATGCGCCCGCCTGGAGCTATCAATCAGATAACAATTCTTCTTCAAGTAATCTTCAGAGTGTAGGAGAAACGCCTTTACTCCATCATTTCGTGTAATTACCATTGTTCCTGCTGCCACTTTCACCGGCTGCATTTTCTCAACTTCATCTGGTAGAACCAGAGATTGCCGCATTACTTTGATGCAGTCCTGTGATTTTCTTTGAAGCCGGTGAACTTTTTCTACATGTATATCTAACCGTTTCACCCTCTTATCACACAGACTACATTCCTTTTCTGGGTACTTTGTGACAGTTGCACCTGTAGTTTGTTTGGTTGAAGGCTTTTTTGGTGCTCATTGACTTGACATGTTGTTGTAAGTTCTTATACTTGCGGATGAGCTTTGCTTGCTCGTCTACCGTCATGTATCTATGGCACTGACTAATGTGCCGTCTAATGTTAATACTTCTTCCGCTGCATCCTGCCATTGGACACGGGTGTCTGAAATATATAAACGGCACTTAGTTTATGAGTACATTCTTATGTATGCATTAACGTTAGCACATTTACTATAAGCAGATCGATTCGTTGACAAAATTCTATACTCACTGTCGTCTGCTGCGAGGAGCTGTTCTTGCGTGTAGCCCATGCTGTACAGCAAGCGCCTTGAGCCTGTCTGCTTGTTCAGTTTTGACGGACTCCCAGAACTCTTCAGGTAGTCGCAGCATCTCTCTCTCTCTCTTGGATCTCTAATTTCTTTATTTATTCTTTATGAAAGGTAAGTTGAATCTTGAAGTGTTCCTTAATTTATGTCAGGGTTGGAACCCTACCGTAAGTGGCAAAAGCTTCCTGCACCTTCCGCCGCTTGATACGGTTCAGTTGTCCCTTTCTCAAAATTTCCTTAGGCTCCAAGCCGTCGGTGGCTGGAGCCAATAATTACATATAGTTATTTCCTTTTGAGTAAATTTTTGGGCGGATTCAGGTTGTTCTACATCTTAATCTGAAGAGGCTGTTGTACTGTCCTCCGCTGAGGCTGCAGTGTCCTCTGCAATGTCCTCTAAGTTCACCTCTACTAGAGCAGAAGCTTATGTAAGGGAAAGAGTCCCATGTAAGAACCCAGTTAACGAACATATTTACCAATGTCAAATTATTACCGTTGAGAGAACAGCCCGTACTTTCAGGGCTTTCTATAGCTGATGTGGGCTGTGCAGGTTCAGCAGTCCAGTGACTTCAGCCTGGCTTCGGATCCTCTTCCCTTTTTTTCTTGCGCTTGTTGAGGTTTTTTGTAAAAGCCAATAAGGCCTCTTCCTCTGACGAGTACAATGACCCATGCTGCCGTTTAAGTGACTTGCACTCCACTCCAACATCATAGCTTTTATCCGCTTCAGAGTCATCCAACAATGGCAAGCTCCCTAGGGTTGACTTGTCGCTGCTCAGACGCGACTTTTCACTACGGAAGTCCATACCTGTAAACCGGTTTCATTTACCGCCTGTGAGAAAGACAACATTAAAATTTCACATGTTAAATAATCAAATACAGCTACAAGTAGTGTAAAGACTTAGATATTGCAAGAACTACGTTTGCCTCCAATGCCGAAGGTTCAGGATAGAAAATGATAGGTATCTCAGGAGTGGGAAGGCAAGGCAAACACTTGCTAACTTAACATTAGGTTTATTAAATAACAAGTTAATAACACCGACATAACTCCTCCAACACGTACAGTAATCTAACCGTCTAGCATAATCTACACACAAATGATACTACCTAAATAGTAATCACATTACAGGCAGCTAAGAAAAGAGCACGAATAATCACGGGAAAGGAATGATAGAAAAGGTTAGACTTACCTGGTGCGGAGTCGTATACACGGAAGTCAATCAGGACAACCGAGAAAACACTGTGCACACAATCACCACAAAGGTGTAGCAAACATCAATAATGAATTCCCCTAAACACGTAACAGTGATATAACCGTGTATTAATCCTCACCATAGTAGTTCAAGTATAGCAACTACACAGCTTTTAGGCCAACACTGTGGAGAGGTTAAATAGAACAAGGTTAAATATCACCTGCTGTGGGGTCGTGACAGTAGTACAGATGTAACGTAGCACAGCTCAAGACGAGACCAGAGGCGGCAGGATAAGAGTTCCGTTCCCTCTCTATACAGCGGCTTGAACAGGCAGAGAGAGAATCACTTCAGCCCACGAAAGTTATGTCTTCTAAATGAGGACCTCAGCCCAGAGTAGTGTGGATGTATGTTGCCGGTAGAAGACTGGAGGTCACTGCGGATATTACCCGTGGGCGTCGGCTATGGGAAAGTCGAGAAGTGGCCGAGAAACGGCAACATTACACTGCATTTTGAGACTAAGAAATGAGCATGGAACGTATATCAGAGTACTCCTCTCATAACCATAAAGCCGTTAAAAATATTTACTTATACTCAAACTCCATTCTTTTTGGGTGGTGTTTGTTAAAAAATAAACAGTCTCGTGACACGTGGCATCTAGCCGAGAGTCGCTAATTCAGTCTCCCATGACCTTACAGCACTACGTATGACAAATAAGCCCACCTCAAGATCAATCAACCACCACAATGACCCAGTTCATGCATGGTGGGTTGCTCAATGCCGCCACCGCCTACAATTAGTTCGAATTAGGCGTTTTGAGCCGAGCCCAAAACTGGGCCCGCCGTTTCAGCGGACCGACTCGCGGGAGCCCAAAAATGGGTCCACCGATTCTGCCGGGTTAACAAGACGGAGATCAGTCAACACCACCGATTATCCTCGCGGGTTCGAAGCGTGCATCGGCAATTCACGTGAAGCATCACGCGTTGATAAGTGGTAGTTACGGTGGCGTGATGGTCCTACGCACACGGAAACAAACACACACACACACACACACACACACACACACACACACACACACACACACACACACACACACAAAGTTATGTGAGGGTTGCCGGCGGCCCTTACACATCCCCCCAAACAAGAATCTACTGCAAGTAGATGAGAAAGACATTATATAGGATTATGAGGGTGATCTACTAAGAAAATCAGCACCCACGTTGTCCTTACCAGCAATATGGACAACCCTGAATTGATAAGCTTGCAAGCCAAGTAATCGTTGTAATACTGGAGCAGCACTGCACCCAGCCTGTGGTTGGAGGCATATGTTCTAAATACAAAGGTCCTTTGATGGTTTGGGAGCCGAAAAACTGAAGCAATGGAGAGGGCAGACTTGAGGTGGGCAAAGCGGTTTAGCAAATCTTCGCTCCAATGAAGAGGTTATTTTACACCCTTCTTCAACAAGTCTGACAAGGGACCAGTATACTCAGATGCGTGTGGGATAAACATTTTGTAAAAAAGATATTAACCCCAGGAAGCTGCGCAGGAGTTTCTTAGTGGAAGGGGGAGATGCAGTGGTCAGAGCCTCGAACTTGTCTTGCAGGGGCTAGAGATGACTGCCATCCAGCCGAACGCCAAGATAATGGATGGATTCGACCCCAAAGTGGCACTTTGATGGCTTGACGGTGAGGTGATGGTCTTTCAGCTTGCTAAGGACGGAACGGAGAGCGGCCAGGTGTCCTTCCCAGTCCTTAGAGTGTATAAAGATGTTATCAAAATAAAAGCTCACATCAGGTAAATCGGCTAGGACAATCCTCATCAGCCGAATATACTTGGCAGAGGCAGTAACTAATCAAAATGGCATCCTAAGAAACTCCATCAGGCTCAGGTGGGTAGGAAAAGCAGTTAAGGGTTTGGCTCTGCCAGATAGCGGTACTTGGTAATATGTCCAACTCAACTTAGCTACTCTCTTCGTCCGTTGGCTGACTTTGGAACTCCTGACGAGGCTGCATCCTATTCCACTGATGTCTTACATTCTGCAGCCCTTCAATCCGTCCCCAGGACGTCTGGCCAGTTCCCTAAACGTCCTGTTCCCTGCTGGAACGCCGCTTGCACTACTGCTGTGCAAGAGAAGCGTGCTGCATTCTCTCGACTTCGTCGTCACCGTGGGAACCCACAGTGTTTGGATCCTTTTCGGCGAGCGCGTGCTCGAGCACGACGCACTTTCATGGAGGCTCAACGAATTTCTTGGAAGGCTTATGTCTCTTCCATCACCACCAGAACTACACTCACAGAAGTCTTTAACAAAGTTCGTAAGATCTCTGGGAAGTTTCCCCCCCTCCCCCTCCAGTGTTATCGCATGCAGGGGAAACAGTGACGGACCCTAAGACTGTTGCTGACCTATTCGATAAGCACTTAGCCAGTGCCTCTAGGAAAGATCCTACTGCACCAGGGGCTCGTCATCGCCGGGATTTGGAATCACTCGGCGTTAACATCGCTTCCACCGGAGGGGAATCTTATAATATCCCATTTTCTCTCTCCGAGTTGAAGACGGCTTTATCCCAGTGTCATGATTCCTCGCCAGGTCCAGACGACATCCCTTATGCTTTCTTACGCCATATGTCTGACTGTGGTTTTACATTTTTATTGGATCTTTACAATTTCATTTGGCGTACCGGTGATTTTCCATCTCTGTGGAGTGTGGCTGTAATTCTCCCCATTCGGAAGCCTGGGAAAGATCATCTCCAAGCAACTAACTATCGTCCTATTTCTTTAATATCCTGCATTTGTAAAGTGATGGAGAAGATGGTGAATGTCAGGCTTATGTGGTACTTGGAGAGCCGGAATTTATTGACCCCGGTGCAATATGGTTTCCGAAAGATGCGCTCCACCTCGGATGCTCTTTTATCCTTGGAGTCCTCAGTTTGTGAGGCGTTTGCCAATAATCACCACCAGGTGACCGTGTTTTTTGATCTGGAGAAGGCCTATGACACCGCTTGGTGTCATGGAATTTCACCTAACCTGTTTGAGTTCGGTCTTCGTGGCCGTCTCCCTGTTTTTATTCAGGAGTTTTTATCTCATCGTCTTTTACGGGTTAGAGTGGGGAGTACTCTTTCCGAGGTTTGTCCACTTGAGGATGGTGTACCACAGGGAAGTATTCTCAGTGTTACGCTATTTGCTGTGGCTATTAATGGAGTCGTTGGTGTCCTGCCTGATGGAGTTCATAGCTCCTTATATGTAGACGATTTATCCATTTCGTTTTCTGCGGCAAGGATGTCGTTGATTGAACGAAAACTGCAATTGACTATTAATAGAGTCGTCACGCGGCTTTCGATTTTCGTCCTCAAAGACAGTAGCTATGCATTTCTATCGTCTTCGAGGCGTTCATCCGGACCCTGACTTATATCTTGGTAATAGGCGACTGTCCTGTGTAGAGACGACTCGTTACCTCGGTCTTTTATTTGATAACCGCCTAACCTGGGTGCCTCATTTACGTTACGTTAAGGCGGCTTGTCAGAAAGCCCTGTCCCTCCTTCGTGTTTTAGCTCATACCTCTTGGGGTGCAGACAGGGACACGCTACTCCTCCTCCACAGAACACTCATCCTTTCCAAGTTGGAATATGGCTGCGAGGTATACTCCTCCGCCAAGGAGGCTCACCTACGCGTGTTGGACTCAGTACATCACGCCGGGGTCCGCTTGGCTACTGGTACATTCCGGTCTTCACCGATACCTAGCCTCCTCGTGGACGCTGGCGTCCTGCCTCTGGAT
The DNA here is from genome assembly GCF_024679095.1 of Eriocheir sinensis. NCBI lineage: Eukaryota > Metazoa > Arthropoda > Malacostraca > Decapoda > Varunidae > Eriocheir > Eriocheir sinensis. The sequence goes on from NW_026112125.1 coordinate 9,498, forward strand.
TTGAGACGCCAGTCCTCTCTATTCCGTTGCTGGTTCCGCGTCCAACGCCTTCCAGAATCAGTTCCTTGTGTGTCAATTTTGCGGGATTCCCGTTCGCCTGCATATGATGAGCGACCTAGTCTCCCTAAACCTTTTGGGTTTCGGGTAGCGTCTGCCATGACACCGTGGTCTTTCCCTCCCATTCCTATCTGCCCTTATCGAGTACCTAGGGTTGGATACTGGCAGTTGCCCGGTGTATCCGTGTGTTCTCCCACTATAGATAGTAAGAGGGATTTACCGCCATATGCGCCTTATTTTTAGAGCATTTCACTGAACACTGAACACTTTCTTCTGTTGCTTCTGTATTTACTGCAGAGCTGTCTGCAATAGTCCTCTTTACAGATTATTTTTACGCTTCCCGTGGACTCTTTTATGATTTTTAGTGATTCTCGTAGCGCTCTTTCTGCGCTGGGCTCCTTTACTCCCTCTGTTAATCCCCTAGTTTTATCTGCTCTCGAGTGGCTGTATTTGCTCAGCAACAGGGGATATCGCGTTGGGTTTTGTTGGGTTCCAGGACACGTTGGCGTACACGGGAACGAACGAGCTGATGGACTTGCAAGGGAGGCAGCAGCTAGAGCTGCCCCTCCTAGTGTTGTCCCATGTACATATATGTTTCCAGAGATTCGCAAGGCAATTCTTGCCAGTTGGCAGGAGAGGTGGAATGCTCGGGGTGCGACTTCCAAAATGGGAGAGATTACCAGGACTGTGTCTCGTCCTTGGTCATACGAAAGTGTCCGTGACCGTCGCTCGCAGACAGCCTTGACCCGTCTTCGGACGGGTCATACGCGTCTAACACATGGTTACCTCATGTCCCGGGGAGTGCAGCTTTTTTGTGATGACTGCTTGGTTCCCCTGACCGTGCGGCACTTGCTGGTCGAGTGCCCCAGTTTGGGGGACCTGCGAGTGCGATACCTGTCGCAGTGTCGGGGAGAAGACGGATCATTCCGTCTCTCGCTGATGGTGGGAGGGAGATGCCTTTCCCCGGGAAATGAGGTACTTCTCTTTATGGAGAAGGCTGGCCTTCTCCATGAGTTATGACCTTTTTCTGTGTGATTTGTTTCGTCTCGTTTTGTTTGGCTTTGCTCTTAGTTTACTTTTTTAGGTTCCTTTTTTAGCCCTTTTATTTTAGTTTTGTTTTTTCTTTTCTTTAGTTTTTAACTCATTGAATGCGGCGCCATACAACCCTGGCTGTTGCGGCGCCTAATTTAAATCAATCAAACAATCAATCCCTTTAGCTGCTGGAACTGTTGAAAAAAAAAATCAGTGCACAGGTATCGGTATCGGTATCGGTCAAATATTGGGGTATCGGTACATCCCTAGTTTAGCCCACGACGGTAGGATCTAAGGACGCTCACGGCACTTTATAGGAGTGAAAAAAAAGACCAAGAACAGTTAATTCACTGAAAATACGATGACGCACTCATGAGATGTCCCTAGGTATATGTTCAATTTTAGATATAGGTACGCTACCCAAGTGTATATTTAATGTGCTTTAATTTTAATGTCTAATTAATTGAAAATACGATCCTTTAGTCATGGAATGGCACTAGGAAAAACTTAAAATTTAGATATGCCTACGCTGAATCCTGTTGGACCGTAGGAGTGGGTGAGGCGTCTCTATATAATGTGCATCGATATTAGTGTTTGACGATGCTAATGAACTGAAAATACGACAACGCAGTCATGAGATGTCCTATCAAAGTCACCCTTCCGGATGAATTCCACAGTCTTTAAATTCATAGTTATTTAGCCCAGTGTGTGTAAGGGTGTGTGCATCAAGGATACTCCTCTAGGTAGCTTGTTTCCCACATTCCTGACATTCAAATTTTTTTTTTTTTTACCCCAGTGTGTGTGAGGGTGTTTCTATCAAGGTCACCCTTCCCATTGATTCCCACACTTCTTAAATGCATCATTCTTTACACCAGTGTGTGTAAGGGTGTGTGCATCAGGGATATTCTTCTGGGTGGATTGTTTCCCACATTCCTGATATTCATAGTGTTTTACCCCAGTGTGTGTTAAAGTGTATCAATCAGGGGCACCCTTCCTTCCGGTTGATTTCGACACTCCTTACATTGATAATTCTTTACGCTAGTGTGTATAAGGGTGTGTGCATCAGGGATACTCTTCCGGGTGGATTATTTCCCACATGCCTGACTCATTTTTTTTTTTCGTTATATCCAAGTGCGTGTAAGGGTGTTTCTATCAATGGAAGACGGGTCTCGCTCCCACGCGGACCTCTTGCCGTCCACACCCCATTGTGTGGCCATTCGGTCTCTCTACGAGTTTCAAATCTTGGAAAGAGTCTATCACTTGTAGGGAACATATCTTGCTTGCTTGGTGCTTCACCTAATGACTCTTTTAGAGTGCCAAGGAAACTATAAACATCTCAGAACCAAGGCTCGATCAGGAGGATTTCGCCATCGGGTTACGTGACGAAACCTCAAGCCTGGATCGTGATCCAAAGGTGGTTTATTGAAACTGGTCATTGGTAGTCAGTCATCCTTGTGGCTATTGCTCCCCTAAGGTTACAGCACACAAGGTAGCTAAGCTGGCACACCACGGTAAGGTTACCAGTCTCATACTCTGTACTCTGGTGGGGAAAACCCCAGAGTGGTGCCAGATCTGCGGAGAGAAAAGGCAAGATTAAATGAAATGATGACCCTAGCTAACTATGAATAATGATAGTATGTCAACATTGAGCATTATGGGTAATCAGAAAAATGAAACAAACATCCTTTGTAACATCCATTTCCATCCAATACATATTACTCAAGTTAACATAAAAAATAATGGTTCGTTTTTTCCTTTGCCAGTATCCCTTACACTGGTCCTCCATAACTTTCATTCCTTCAACCCTTACCCTAAGGTTGAATATTAGATTAAACATTTTAGATGTTGAGTTCTTTGCGCATCTTTTTCAAATATTTATATTTATTTTTAATATTTTCTTTGTTCCACTCTTTGTACTCGGGAATTAGGCCATTCATGGATGCTTTAACTTCTTTCCAGTTTATGAACTGAATTGAAGAGTGTTTTGTTAGTTATGCATCATTACAAGCATGCATATTGTCTCATGTCACTAGTAGTGTTTCTACACACCCTCTATCTGTCACTGCAGATGCTGCTTCCTCGGCCTGTTTTGATTTCCCCCGTAACGGAGGAGTGGGGACGAGGAAGTCATCCACCTTTTCACAGGTCGGGGAAGCCTCTTTTGCATGCTGAGGTGGGTCAGCCTCCACCATCGAACTGTCTGCCATAGCCCTCACTTGACAGGATGATCTTTGGGATAAATACAATCCATCCACTGTACACCCAAATATGTTTACATATATCAAATAAGTAACCTGATCACATTCCACATTAACCAGCATACTTACGGCACTTGCCACTCCGCATCAGGTAGCACCTCAGTGTCTTGGTTGCATAGTTGCTCATCATTCTTTAGTTTGCACCGATTTCTTAGTTCATTTAATTTTTCTATTACTTCCATCCCTGGCACCACTTTGTCGCTAAATTCATAATAGCAAATAGCGGTACCCAGGGAGTGGCCACACAGTGTGGCAAGCTTATTTCTAAAGGTAGGGTCCTTTTATTTCGTCCCATATCGGTGTGATCTGCGAGCACCTTAGGATGCGATATGGTATTTTTGGTTCTGGCGTGCATCTTCTTGCAGTGTTACTGATGAGTTTTGCCAGGTTGGAGAATGAAATCTTTGGGCAACATTCTGCATCGCTCCTTTGTATTCTTGTTGGCAATACAAAACACTGAGGTGTCATGCAAGAGGGTGCAAGTGGCCTGTAGTACTTCATATAGGAGTCCATCAGACGCACTTCACTGTCAGTGAGGTATACCAGCGCTGGGTCTGGAATTAAAATCAGGGTTACTCATTGACATGTTTGTATATATTTTAATCTCTCTCTCTCTCTCTCTCTCTCTCTCTCTCTCTCTCTCTCTCTCTCTCTCTCTCCATATATATATATATATATATATATATATATATATATATATAGATATATATATATATATATATATATATATATATATATATATATAGATATAGATATATATATCATTTCATAAGACATAAAATGATTAAATATGCACTACCCACCCTGCTCAGCTGTCTTATGAGGAGCAATCCGTATGACATAGATTGTTCCATCTGGGAATACTTTTTCCTCAGTCTCTGTGTATTCAGACAGTCGATACTCAGTGAATTCCATCGGCCTCCTCAAAAATTTAATCATGAACAGGAGAATGAGCACATCTCTCCTGTTCGTGAAGTCTGCGAGAGTGGCTGGCCTGCAGGAGGGATCCTTGTAACACCTCAGTGCTGAGGAGGTATATTCGTTCATAAAGTCAGATTCCAAGATTTTGCAGACAGCCTCCAAGGAGACATTTTCCCTCTCCTTCTTCCTCCTGGTTTTGATCATATCCACCCTCTCCGTCTTCTTGTATTTCACTAAGGAAAGAAGAGCGCAAATTGGACAATCAATACAACCCAACAGCAAGAAATAGGTATAGACAAGGCAGATATACAAAACCTGAATACCTACCTGTCATAGTACGGAGTCTCCTTAGGGTCAATCTGTGATCCTCCTCACTAATGCGGAAAACTTCCTTCTCCGCTGCCGCCAAACAATCCACCTCTCTGGATGTGGTGTGTATTATTTTGCGGATATATGTGGAGATGTACATATGTTTTCTGCTTGGAATGTAGCCATGAGGGTCATCACTGTCCATTCGGACGAAGTAGTTGCAGATTACGCTGCCAGTGAGTGTGTCCACGGTCTGCTGCTTCATCATGAACTTGAGAACATTCATAACATTTCTGATGTCTGCCTTGGCGGTTGCCTTTTTAACAAGACTACAGTCTTTCATATATTTTCCAAACTTCTCTATAAATGATTTAAGTCCATCTGAGAGTGTGATTGTCACTTTGCCAGAACTGACCTTGACAATGTCAGAATTTTTGAGTTGTGTTGTCAGAACCAGGGATTCTTTCATTATCTTGTTATATAGGATTGATTATCGTCTGGCCAAATGGACTTTTCAGCCTGGACATCAAGCCGTTTCACATTTTTCATCTCAAACGCAGCACTGGTGCAGTGGGTATTTCATGCTCCCGTCAGGTTTAGTCTTGGTCTTAGAAGGGGCATCCTTCGTGGACACACTCACTTGCACAAGCTGCTCATACTTCTTAAGGATTTCATTCCTGTCTTCCTTCGTGAGATACCCGCGACATTGGCTGAGATGCCGATGTAGATTCATGCACCTGCCAGGACATCCTGCTATGGGGCACTTTCGCCTGCAGCAAGTCAAAAAACATGTAAGCATGCAGTTATATTAACACTGATCGACTCTTATACATCCTATATAGTCGTTATCGGTAACAGGTTAACATACTTACTGTCTTCTGCCTGTTAGGGCCCGTTTCATTGGTCGAGGCCGGTGTTGTCCTCGCTGACGTTTCAATCTTTTTTTCTTGTTCCCTTTTAATGGCCTCCCAGAAATCTCTTGTCATTTTTAAACAAACTGATTCTTCAGCCTTCAGTTGTTCTTTAGCATCTTCATGGACCTTAACATTTTTTTTTCTGAATTGATTTTTTTTTTTTACAACTAAGGGAACAGTTCAAGGGCGTAAAGATATTTAAAAAAAAGCCCGCTACTTACTGCTTCTGAATAGAGGTCAAAGGAGTGATCAAAAAGAGAGGTCAATTTCGGGAGGAGAGGTGTCCTGATACCCTCTTCTTGAAAGAGTTCAAGTCGTAGGCAGGAGGAAATACAGCTGAAGGAAGATTGTTATAGTAGGATATCAATGTATTATTATTATTATTATTTAATATCACCACGAATTAGGCATACAATACAAATTGTCAATGGAAAAAACCCACGACAGATAGATCACGCCACCTTATAGGAATGTCGTCCGTCAGTGTTTACCGTCTCAGTTTTGTATACTTCGTATTTCGATGGTGCGCAAAGGTCACCTTGACGTACGTGACCAATTGTAACAATTATTTTCCAACCTGTAACTCGTAACTCCTTCACGAGAGTCCGACTGACACACAACGACAGTCACTCTCGCTCCAACGCTCCTGTATATAGGCTACGAATATATTCACCTTAAGGAAGCTGAAGTCTTAATCAACGCCCTTTAAAAGCCCCCCGACAAGCCCGTTACAGATTGTTCCAGAGTTTTCCAGCGTGAGGGATGAAAGAGGGTAGATGCTGGTCGACTCTTGCATAAGGGGTTTGGACAGTATAGGGATGAGCATGAGTAGAAAGTCGTGTGCAGCGGGGCCGCGGGAGGGGGAGAGGCATGCAGTTAGCAAGTTCAGAAGAGCAGTCAGCATGGAAATATCGATAGAAGATAGAAAGAGAGACAACATGGCGGCGGAATTTAAGAGGTAGAAGACTGTCAGTATGAGGAGGAGAGCTGATGAGACAAAGAGCCTTTGACTCCACTTTGTCAAGGAGAGCTGTGTGAGTGGAGCCCCCCCACACATGAGATGCATACTCCATACGAGGGTTGACAAGGCCCCTGTAAAGGGATAGCAACTGTGCGGGGGAGAAGAACTGGCGGAGACGATACAGAACGCCCAGCCTCGAGGAAGCTGATTTAGTAAGAGATGAGCTTTGCAGTTTCCAGTTGAGATTTTGAATTAAGGATAGACCGAGGATGTTTAGTGTTGAAGAAGGTGATAGCTGAGTGTTGTCAAGGAATAGGGGCTAGTTGTTTGGAAGATTGTGTCGAGTGGATAGGTGGAGAAACTGTTTTTGAGGAGTTGAAGGACACCAGGTTCCTCTTGCCCCAATCTGAAATAATAGTAAGGTCTGAGGCTAAGCGTTCTGTTGCCTCCAGCCTTGAATCGTTAAATTCCTGTATGGTGGGTCTTCTATTAAAAGAAGTTGAGTAATGCAGAGCGGAGTCATCGGCGTAAGAATGGATAAAACAGTTCGTTTTGGAAAGAGTATCCTCAATGAACAACAGAAAGAGAGTGGGAGATAGGACAAAACCCTGTGGGACACCATTGTTAATAGGTTTAGGGGAAGAACAGTGACCACAGCAGAAATAGAACGGTCAGAAAGGAAACTGGAGATAAAGGTATGGAGAGAAGGATAGAAACCGAAGGAGGGTAGTTTGGGAAGCAAAGACTTGTGCCAGACCCTATCAATAGCTTTTGATAATGTCCAGCGCAATAGCAAAGGTTTCACCGAAATGGCTAAGAGGATGACCAAGAGTCAGTTAGGAAGGCAAGGAGATCACCAGTAGAACGCCCCTTGCGGAACCCATACTGGCGATCAAATAGCAGGTCAGAAGTGGAAAGGTGCTTTTGAATTTTCCGGTTAAGGATTAATTCAAATGTTTTAGATAGACAAGAAAGTAAAGCTATAGGACGGTAGTTTAAGGGATTGGAACGGTCACCCTTCTTAAGCACAGGCTGTATGAAGGCATACTTCCAGCAGGAAGGAAAGGTAGTTTTTTTTTTTTTTTACAACAAAGGAGGCAGCTCAAGGACACACAAAAAAAGAAAACAATAATAAAAAAAAAAACGCTACTCGCTGCTCCTAAAAAAGAAACAAAAGAGGTGGCCGAAAGCAAGATCAAATACGGGAGGAGAGATGTCCTGATACCCTCCTCTTGAAAGAGTTCAAGTCGTAGGCAGGAGGAAATACAGATGAAGGAAGATTGTTCCAGAGTTTACCAACGTGAGGGATGAAAGAGTGAAGATGCTGGTTAACTCTTACATAAGGGGTTTGGACAGTATAGGGATGAGCATGAGTAGCAAGTCGAGTGCAGCGGGGATGCGGGAGGGGAGGAGGCATGCAGTTAGCAAGTTCAGAAGAGCAGTCAGCGTGGAAATATCGATAGAAGATAGAAAGAGAGGCAACATTGCGGCGGAATTTAAGAGGTAGAAGACTATTAGTATGAGGAGGAGAGCTGATGAGACGACGAGCCTTAGCCTCCACTCTGTCCAGAAGAGCTGTGTGAGTGGAGCCCCCCCACACATGAGATGCATACCCTATACGGGAAAGCCGGAATAGGAAAACTTCGTGTATGGCGTCGTCACTCTTCACCCAACCGGGGTGACTGGTTGCCAGACGCATATCGCCGCGTAAAGCGGATTTAAATGGCTGGACATTTAAATGCCTTCGCTGCGGACACGCCCTCTTATCCACTAAGCTTTGTTTTCCTTGTATTTCTTTCGTTTTTTCTGCTTTTTCGGAATTTTTCTGATTGATAGCGATGTACGATACTTTGGGTCTGTCTGGTGAGGAGTGGGAGCAGTTGGCGTGCCGCATGGCCTTGGGCTCAGTGCGTGAAATAAGACGGAGTGGATGTACGTACTCTTCACGTCATTCTCTATCTTCCATGGTGATGACTTTTGTGCGTTTGTTTTGTCGTACCGACTATAGTAAGTGACAATGCCACGTACGAGTGCAAAAAGAAAGTCGAAAAGTGAAGCAGCGCGCCAGAGTATATTGAAAAGGTGGAAGAAATGTGACGATACGCATCAGCCACCCTCCCAGGTGGGTGTCAAAGAGTTCACAGCATATACGCCACGGAAAGCAGTAAAGAAGTCAAAAAAGAAAAGCAAGACAACACCTGGCCCTGATTACCAGCCTGGTAATTTCTAAACAAACTGTCCTGGCAACAATGAGGTGGGGTGGGCTCCACTGAGACCCAGTGAATATGTTATTTTCATTTTAGATATATATAATATATCAAAAATATGTTATATAACCTAATATGATTATAACACGGGACCAGGAGCCTTGGTTTCTTTAGAGGTCTACCAGGCAAGGGATAACTCACCTTCCGTAGGGGTTATACAAGTGACATAAACGTGATGTAAACATGGCCTGAACTACCTAAACAACCACTACCAACCTTCCAGGAATGGCCGAAGAGTTATATAATTAAATATTTGGATTTGGTGCATGTTGGAGTGATTGTTATGGGGTATTGAGGATGTTCACACAAAAATGCGTTTTTCTCAAAACTTGTTTTTGGCACACATAATGTTTAATAACTCTGTCAGTAATTGACCAATTTTAGAAATTCAAGTATCAAAATGATCACCACCCTCGTGTTTAGTAAACGTACTATTATCACGCATTAATTTCCTCAAATAAATTTATGACAAATTTATAAAACTCGAATTTTTGACGAAATAAAAAGGTAACATTTTACGGTGTAATAAATTTGTTGTAACTTCAGTTAGGTGTACGAAAATAGTACCATAGGTACTTTATTGTGTATATTATCTGTGATCAAAAGGAAATTGCCATACTATTCAGCTTAGCTTTCTTTACCATATTACTGGTATAGAAGTACTGCATATTAATACACATTGTGTAAAAATATTATTCACCTAGGTGAGAATATAAAGGTAGGAGGACCCAAAAACCGATATCAGTGCCAAGCGGCCGAATTTCCCCCTTAATGGTTCGCTTTGCCTCTTGAGCGCTGGCCGAGGCAGTCATTGACGGATAAACGGCGGGAGTAACGGACTCAGGCCTCGCGAGCGCTGGCCGAGGCCAGCGGGTAATCGGCGGAGGTAGGTCGCTCGCCCTTAATGGTTCGCTTTGCCTCTTGAGCGCTGGCCGAGGCAGTCACTGACGGGTAAACGGCGGGAGTAACGGACTCAGGCCTTGCGAGCGCTGGCCGAGGCTCGCCCTTAATGGATCGCTTTGCCTCCTGAGCGCTGGCCGAGGCAGTCACCGACTGCTCGAGTGACGGGTAAACGGCTGGAGTAACGAACAAGTCAAGGAGACACTGGCCCTTCATACGACATACACTTTGGTGTGTGACGGGTAAACTTTGCGTCTTGAGCGCTGGACGAGGCCCTCAGTCATGAATCGTGTAACGGGTAAACGAGGTGGGGGGATTAAAGCGCCAGTACCTAATGGCTCGTTTTGCCTCGTGAGCGCTGAACGAGGCAGGCGGGTAATCAGAGGGGGTAGCTCACTCGCACTTAATAATGGTTCGTTTTGCCTAGTGAGTGCTGGACGAGGCAAGCGGGTAATCGGCGGAGGTAGGTAGCTCTCCCTTAATAATGGATCGCTTTGCCTCTTAAGCGCTGGCCGAGGCAGTAACTGACGGCTAAACGGGTGAGTAACGGACTCAGGCCTCGCGAGCGCTGGTCGAGGCCAGCGGGTAATCGGTGGGGGTAGGTTGCTCGCCCTTGCAGGAGACAGTGACCCGGCCGAGGGCCAGGTGGGACCCGGAAAAGGACAGCCTTAAGGCCATCTCTGAAAGGGACCATCCTGAGCTCTCGGTCGCGGAGCTATGCGAGTCAATCTGAGCACAGGTTCTCCCCCACCGTACTCTTGATTCGGTTACCTCGCATCGTAAAAACCGGCAGTACCAGGACTGTCTGCGATCACTGTACCAGGACTGTCTGCGATCACTGCGCAGGAGTCCGCGGCGGCCTCGTAGACCTAGGGCAGCCGTTGGTGGGTCTCCCGTAAGGGCACGGAGAGGGGGTGCAAGAGCTGATGAGCGACCCGGGGCTGAACTGGATGCGCAGCCAGCAGAAGCCCCGGCAGCTTTAGAACGTGCGCTCAGCCGCAGTGGAGAGGCGGAAGAGGCCGCACCGACGGAGGACGACGGGGAGCTTGCCAGAGCCCTGGAAGAATCCGTTGAGGCGGCCTCAGAAAGCCTCTCCATTCCCAAACCAAGACATCTGGCAGACATCCAGGCACAATTCGAAGCCTGGATTCCTGCTCGCCCCCCACGTGTTGCCCCACCAAGATCGGGGCATCACGCAAACCTCACTCCATCGAGGATGAGGAGAAGAAAATATGCAGCCTTTCAAACCCAGTATCGGAGGGACAGAGGCCGGGTGCTGAAGAAAGTATTGAGTGGTGATGATCTTCGCAGCACCCCGGCCCCCCCGGAGGGTTCTTTAACCTTCTGGAAGGGGCTGTTTAGTCGGCCAAGTCCAGAGGACCGCCGGACCCCGGATCCCGTTAGACGGGTCAGCCCATCAGTGATGGGCGCCGTCGCGGAGGAGGAGGTCGAAGCGGCACTGAAGGCCACCGGGCACTGAACGGCACCGGGCCCCGACGGTCGTCTCACTAGCGACCTGGCGGGGCTCGGGCTAGCCAAGCTTACCTGGGTGGTCAACGGGTGCCTCTGGCTCGGGGCTCTGCCCCCCGACTGGGTAAAGGGCAGAACCATTCTGCTGCCCAAAGTGCCATCTCCATCGGCACCGGGGGATCTCCGGCCCATCATAATTATTCCCCTGATTACAAGGCTCATAAACCAGATCCTAGCGAGACGGCTGGACCGGGATACGCCTCTGCCTGCGCAGCAGAAGGGCTTTAAGAGGGAGGAGGGCTGCGCCACAAACATCGCTGTCTTACGATCGATGATTAAGTCGGCGCAGCAGGCCCCCTCTAACCTGTATGTTGCGTGGGTAGATTTTAAAAAGGCGTTTGACTCAGTGGGTCACCCATCCCTGCTGGCAGCGTGCACTAGGTGGGGTTTTCCATCTAGACTCACTGAGTACGTCTGCCAGATGTACGGAAACGCTGCCACCAAAATTGACGCAGGCGACCCCACTAACATCACCAGGGGCGTCCTGCAAGGGGACCCCCTCTCCCCCTACTTGTTTAATATCTGCCTGGACTGGGCCCTGGCTGCACTCCCCAACAGCATCGGGGTACAGGCAGGTACCAATAAGATCGGGTACCTCGCCTTTGCCGATGACGTGGCGCTACTGTCCTCGACCCGCTCGGGCCTGCAAGCTTCATTAAATAACCTTGCGGAAGCCGCAGCGCTTCAGGGCCTTGAAGTGGGTTTGGGCAAGTGCGCCACGCTAGGCATTGCAGCCAACAAGAAAAAGAAGACATGGGCCCAAGATACAACCCCCTTTACCATCTTGGGGAGGCCTATCCAAGCATTGGCACCCGTGGAATTTTATAAGTACCTGGGTGTCCAGATGGGCGCCGGCGGAGGGGCAACGGCATACCAGGCACACGAAGATCTTGTGCGGAAGCTTGGTAGGCTATTGAGAGCACCGGCAAAGCCCCAGCAGAAGTTCTGGGGCTTAGTGAACATCATAGTACCTCAGCTGCTCTACCCGCTGGTAAACATGGCGGCTACGGCCGGCCAGCTAGGCCGCATCGACCGGGTCATCAGGCGGTTTACCGGTCCTGCCTCCACCTGCAGATGGATACGCCCTTAGGTATTTCCATGCGGCAGTAGTGGATGGGGACTAGCCTGACCACACGGGTCCCTCGACTGAAGGAGGATCTCCTCCAACGTCTGAGGGTTTCCGAGGACCCGGTGGTGAAGCACGCCGTGGGAGCCGGCGGGGGGACAACTCCTCCGAGCAGTCCACCACGCTCGAGGAAGACAGCTGAGAGTAGCCGGTGGTCCAGGCAGCTCTATGAGGCAGTGGATGGCACGGGGCTACGCGGAGCCTCAGAGACCCCTGCCTCATCAAAATGGATAAACGACGGTACCCTTCTCCTCAAAGGGGGTGATTTCTGTCGAGCGGTTAAGCTGCGTGGTAACCTGCTCGTCACGAAGACCCGTTCTGCGAGGGGGAGGCGGGTGGATGATATAAACTGCGACCTCTGCCGCAGACACCCGGAGAGCCTGGGCCACATTATGCAGCGATGCGCTGCAGTCCAGGTTGCTCGTACACGTCGACACGACCGCGTACTTGACTATATTGTGGGTAGGCTTGAGGATGCGGGCTTTGCTGTTAAAAAAGAACCGGCCATACCAATTGTTGCCGGGGTCCGCATCCCTGACATCATAGCCACCCATAGGCCTGGGCTCGGTGGTGCTTGATGTACAGGTGGTCGCTGATGCGGCTGCGGGGGATCTGTACACAGCCCACCTTAAGAAAACCGCCTATTATGATGTTCCTGACATCAGGCGGTGGGTCCAGGCCGAAACAGGGTTCCCTCAGTATTTCCTCCATTACATCTAGCTGGAGGGGGATCCTAGCCCTCCCAACCGTTAACATCTGGGAAGCGCTTTTTTTTTTTTTTTTTTTTTTTACAGCAAAGGAGACAGTTCAAGGTCACACAAAAAGCAAACATTAATAAAAAAAAAAGCCCGCTACTCACTGCTCCTAGAAAGAATCCAAAGAGGTGGCCGAAAGATAGGTCAGTTTCGGGAGGAGAGGTGTCCTGATACCCTCCTCTTGAAAGAGTTTAAGTCGTAGGCAGGACGAAATACAGATGAAGGAAGATTGTTCCAGAGTTTACCAGCGTGAGGGATGAAAGAGTGAAGATGCTGGTTAACTCTTGCATAAGGGGTTTGGACAGTATAGGGATGAGCATGAGTAGAAAGTCGAGTGCAGCGGGGCCGCGGGAGGGGGGGAGGCATGCAGTTAGCAAGTTCAGAAGAGCAGTCAGCGTGGACATATCGATAGAAGATAGAAAGAGAGGCAACATTGCGGCGGAATTTAAGAGGTAGAAGACTATCAGTATGAGGAGGAGAGCTGTTGAGACGAAGAGCCTTAGCCTCCACTCTGTCCAGAAGAGCTGTGTGAGTGGAGCCCCCCCACACATGAGATGCATACTCCATACGAGGGCGGACAAGGCCCCTGTATATGGACAGCAATTGTGCAGGGGAGAAGAACTGGCGGAGACGGTACAGAACGCCCAGCCTCGAGGAAGCTGATTTAGTAAGAGATGAGCTATGAAGTTTCCAGTTGAGATTTTAAGTTAAGGATAGACCGAGAATGTTTAGTGTTGAGGAAGGTGATAGTTGGGTGTTGTCAAAGAATAGGGGATAGTTGTTTGGAAGATTGTGTCGAGTGGATAGCTGGAGAAACTGTGTTTTTGAGGCGTTGAAGGACACCAGGTTCTTCTTGCCCCAATCGGAAATAATAGTAAGGTCTGAGGCTAATCGTTCTGCAGTCTCCAGCCTTGAGTCGTTAAGTTCCTGAAGGGTGGGTCTTCTATTAAAAGAAGTTGAATAATGCAGAGTGGAGTCATCGGCGTAGGAATGGATAGGACAGTTCGTTTTGGAAAGAAGATCATTAATGAACAACAGAAAAAGAGTGGGAGATAGGACAGAACCCTGTGGGACACCACTGTTAATAGATTTAGGAGAAGAACAGTGACCGTCTACCACGGCAGAAATAGAACGGTCAGAAAGGAAACTGGAGATAAAGGTACAGAGAGAAGGATAGAAACCGTAGGAGGGTAGTTTTGAAAGCAAAGATTTGTGCCAGACCCTATCAAAAGCTTTTGATATGTCCAGCGCAATAGCAAAAGTTTCACCGAAACGGCTAAGAGAGGATGACCAAGAGTCAGTTAAGAAGGCTAGGAGATCACCAGTAGAACGCCCCGTGCGGAACCCATACTGGCGATCAGATAGAAGGTCAGAAGTGGAAAGGTGCTTTTGAATCTTCCGGTTAAGGATTGATTCAAAAGCTTTAGATAGACAAGAATGTAAAGCAATAGGACGGTAGTTTGAGGGATTGGAGCGGTCACCCTTCTTAGGTACAGGCTGTATGAAGGCATACTTCCAGCAAGAAGGAAAGGTAGATGTTGACAGGCAGAGGCGAAAGAGTTTGACCAGGCAGGGTGACAGCACGGAGGCACAGTTTTTAAGGACAATAGGAGGCACTCCATCAGGTCCATAAGCCTTCTGAGGATTGAGGCCAGAGAGGGCATAGAAATCATCATTTTGAAGAATCTTTATAACCGGCATAAAGGAGTCAGAGGGGGGATGAGTAGGAGGAATATGCCCAGAATCGTCCAGAGTGGAGTTTTTAGAAAAAGTTTGAGAGAAGAGTTCAGCCTTAGAGATAGATGAGACGGCAGTGTTGCCGTCAGGACTGAGGAGTGGAGGGAAAGATGAAGAAGTGAAGTTGGAGGAGATGTTTTTGGCTAGATGCCAGAAGTCACGGGAAGAGTTAGAGAAAGCAAGGTTTTGACATTTTCTATTAATGAAAGAATTTTTGGTTAGACGGAGAATAGATTTGGCACGATTTCGGGCAGAAATGTAAACAGACCTGAAGATCTTAGTAGCCCGAGTCCTTGAGGGAGGGCTAAACATCAATAGAGAGTTCAGAAATACAAGTGGGGGGGTGGTCCACCACCCGGCTAAAAGAAGGGCTAGCAGTCCCGAAGATTTGTTACAAGATGCAAAATTTTCTGGCGCTCATTGGTTTTACCTTTCGGCGTTGTTATTAGCTTTTAACAAAGTCAGGGCCTGCGCTGCTCAGCGCAGGCTCATGATGAAGTAGGCGACGTTGAGATCTTGTCTCTATAAACTATTTTATAAACTACCTTAAAATAAATAAATAAAGTGAATACCAATGTTAAATTTAATAAGTTGTCACTTTAAATAATTAAATTCATAAATAAATAAAACAATAATAAAATAAAATTAAATTAAAAGATAACGTAAAATAAGAACTTCTTGTAATAAGTAAAATACTTTGCACATAGAGTAAAAAAAAAAAAAAAAAAAAAGCCAAACGCCTCGTCATCTAATTAGTGACGCGCATGAATGGATTATCGAGATTCCCACTGTCCCTATCTACTATCTAGCGAGCCCACAGGCAGGGGAACGGGCCTGCGCCTAACAGCGGGGAAAGAAGACCCTGTTGAGCTTGACTCTAGTCTGATTTGTAGAGAGACATCAGAGGTGTAGCATAAGTGGGAGGTCGTCACATCAGGGGCTTGCTCCGTGCGGCCGACAATGAAATACCACTACTCTGATCGTTTCTTTACTTACTTAGTGAGACGGAATCGGAGCTTCCCCACGTGGGATTGCCTCCTGTTTCTAGCCTAAAGCGGCGGAAGGGAGGGCGCGCTAGGTTTCGGCCTTGCGTTAGCCTGACCGGGCGTCCGCGTCCGCCGCGATCCGCTCCGAGGACATTATCAGGTGGGGAGTTTGACTGGGGCGGTACATCTGTCAAACGATAACGCAGGTGTCCTAAGGCCAGTTCAGCGTGGACAGAAACCTCGCGTAGAGCAAAAGGGCAAATGCTGGCTTGATCCTGATTTTTCAGTACGAATACGGACTGCGAAAGCAGGGCCTATCGATCCTTTTGACTTTATGAGTTTTAAGCAAGAGGTGTCAGAAAAGTTACCACAGGGATAACTGGCTTGTGGCGGCCAAGCGTTCATAGCGACGTCGCTTTTTGATCCTTCGATGTCGGCTCTTCCTATCATTGTGAAGCAGAATTCACCAAGCGTTGGATTGTTCACCCATAAAAAGGGAACGTGAGTTGGGTTTAGACCGTCGCGGGACTAGTTAGATTTTACCCGGGTAAAATATTCCACTTTTTTGGTGAAAATTTTGCTCAGTCGGGTTACCTCCGCCGGACACCCATAGACGGATAGGCCGGCCGGAGACGAGGCGATTGGTCGTAGTTTCACCCCTCTAGCTAGATTCAAGGTAACGCTAAGGAACATGAGCCCACTTTCGGACAGGTTAGTTTTACCCGCATACCTACAACTCGAAAACTAGACAAGCTACGCCCCTGAGATTCGGAGGGCAGCTCGCTGACGTCGACACGAGTCGACTGTAAGCGGCGTTTTAATTTTACCCCAAAAGAGCACTTGTGGCAAAAGGTCCAAGAAGACCCTTCTCACTCGACTTGATCAATTTTTCAACTTTTCTCGAAAAACACTGACCTCAGTAAAAGTAACATCTCTTAACCTTTCCATCTGGATTTCAGATATGTGTGCAGCCTTGACGTAACGAATCAAATTATGGAAGGACAACCGTCTACCTTCATTTTAATTTTTTTTTGGCCCTTCTATCGACTTTTGCTCAGTTCGAGATAGGGAGCAGTAGGGTGCTCAGCCGTGCTCACCAAGAAGGAATGCTCGCTCAAGCCCCAGACAATAGCATACGGTGGAGTTTGACGTTCTAAACTCAATTCCGGTGACTCTCAAGCCCCCCAACTGATATTTCACGGCAAAAAGCGGATGCTCAGTTTTGATAGGGAACATGAGCATGGCACAGTCCCATTTTTTCTATGAAATTACTTAGGAGGATGGTACATCTTACCTGTCCCACCTTCGGACTGAGTCTAAAAGTCGCACCCAGACCAATCACTGCTAGAAGGTTCCCGAACAGCGTGTCGTAATCTCCTCGTTGAGAGCAATCAGATGGTGCACCGAAAACATACTGAGCACGACCTAATTTAGAAGTTTGGATGGTTTGAAGGTGGTGAGGGAGCATGTAGTCCCAAAAAAGTGGCACATTTTACCCCACCTCAAAAAAAAAAAAATATGCATGATTAAGGCAAGATAGCATACCAGCATGATCGGAAAGGTACTTAATAACATATTTTTGCGCTTAACAACCTCCTAATTCCGCCTCTTGGTAGGGATAAGAGATTGAATTTCACAATATGCTTCTTAGGAAGCATTTCAAGCGTCATTATAGCAGCACACGCACCGCCATCCCCAAATGAGAAAGAATTAGCAGGGCAGGAGGCGCAGAAAAAGCACCTACACCCACCCTAACACACATGGGGGTAAAAAACTATGAAGGTAAGGAATGGGGGAAAACGTTCATCCTTGATGCACACACCCTTACACACACTACTGTAGAGAACCATGAATGTAAGGAGCGTCGGAACTCATCCGGAAAAGTATTTACACTACCTACACACACCCTAACACACATGGGGGTAAAAAACTATGAATGCAAAAATAATGGAAAACAGTCATCCAGAAGAGTACCCTTCATGCACACACCCTTACACTTACGTCTGGAGAGAACAATGGATGTAAGGAGTGCGGGAATTCCACCAAAGAGTAGTTACCCTTACACCCTGACACACATTAGGGTAAAAAACTATGAAGGAAATGTGGGAAGCAATCCACCCAGAAGAATAGCCTTGATGCACAACACAGGGAGTAAAGAACTATGAATGTAAGGAATGTGGGATTCATCCAAAAGGGTGACTCTGGACGTAGAATGGGAAAAATCCGCCCAGAAGCATATCCTTGATGCACAGACTGGAGCAAAGAACTATGAATGGAAGGAGTGTGGGATTCATCCGGAAAGGTGACTCACCTTGGTAGTAAGTAGAATGTGGGAAACAATACACCCAGAAGCGTATCCTTACGCCCACTGCACGGGAAGGCTGCCTAGCCAAATGCCTCTCTTAGTAGGCATTTGACCCGATCACTCTTGAAGGTTTTTCTGGATATCTCATGACTCCGTTTGTGTAATTTCAATTCACTAGCATCGACAAACATTGCAGTCAAAGCACATTAACTATACACTTTCGTAGCGTAGGAATGTCTAAAATTGAAGATATTCCTAGGGACATCTCATGACTGCGTGCTCGTATTCTCAATTAATTAGGACCGTACACATTACAGTTGAACCACATTAAATGTACACTTGCGTAGTGTAGGTATGTTGCTCACGTTCAGTCCGGGAGAAAAGGAATATTTTGGGGTGCTCAACTCAGTCCGTGCTCCCTATCTCGCTCATTCAAGTCCTAGAAAGTCCAATTTCCGTGGTGGGACTGGAATGAGCGAGATAGGGAGCACGAATTGAGCTGAGCACCCCAAAATGCTCCTTTTCTCCCGGACTGAACGTGAGCAACATACCTACACTACGCAAGTGTATAGTTAATGTGGTTGAAGTGTAATGTGTCGGGTGCTAATTAATTGAAAATACGAGCACGCAGTCATGAGATGTCCCTAGGAATTCCTTCAATTTTAGACATACCTACGCTACGCAAGTCTGCCATTAATATGCTTTTGGTGCTAATTAAAATACGCTACCGCGGTCATGAGATATCCCTACGAATAGCTTAGGAAGAAAAGGAGCATTTTGGGGTGCTCACCTCCATCCGTGCTCCCTATCTCGCTCATTCCAGTCCCACCACGAAAATCGGACTTTCTAGGTCTGGAATGAGCGAGATAGGGAGGACGGACTGAGTAGAGCACCCCAAAATGCTCCTTTTCTCCCGAACCTATTCCAAGGGATATCTCATAACTGCGGTAGCGTATTTTAATTTGCACCGAAAACACATTAATTGTAGACTTGCGTAGCGTAGGTATGTCTATAATAGATGAAGGAATTCCTTGGGACATCTCATGAGTGGGGTAGCGTATTTTAAATTAATTAGAGCCCACAGACATTAGAGCTGAACCACATTAACCATACACTTGCGTAGCTTAGGAATGTCTAAAATTTAAGATATTCCTAGGGACATCTCATGACTACGTGCTCGTATTTTCAATTAATTAACACCGTACACATTACAGTTGAACCACATTAAATATACACTTGCGTAGTGTAGGTATGCTCCTCACGTTCAGTCCGGGAGAAAAGGAGCATTCTGGGGTGCTCAACTCAGTCCGTGCTCCCTATCTCGCTCATTCCAGTCCTAGAAAAAGTCCGATTTTCGTGGTGGGACTGGAATGAGCGAGATAGGGAACACGAATTGAGCTGAGCACCCCAAAATGCTCCTTTTCTCCCGGACTGAACGTGAGCAACATAGCTACATTACGCAAGTGTATAGTTAATGTGGTTCAAATGTAATGTGTCGGGTGCTAATTAATTGAAAATACTAGCACGCAGTCATGAGATGTCCCTAGGAATTCCTTCAATTTTAAACATACCTACGCTACGCAAGTCTGCCATTAATATGCTTTTGGTGCTAATTAAAATACGCTACCGCGGTCATGAGATATCCCTACGAATAGCTTAGAAGGAAAAGGAGCATTTTTGGGTGCTCAGCTCCGTCCGTGTTCCCTATCTCGCTCATTCCAGTCCCACCAAGAAAATCGGACTTTCTAGGACTGGAATGAGCGAGATAGGGAGCACGGACTGAGTTGAGAGCCCCAAAATGCTCCTTTTCTCCCGAAGCTATTCCTAGGGATATCTCATGATTGCGGTAGCGTATTTTAATTAGCACCGACAACATAACAGCTAAAGAACATTAACTATATAGATGCGTATGAGTGGGTGACGCGTCCCTATATATTGTGCTTCGCTTGTAATGTTTGATGGTGCCCGCCCACTTGCAAGTTTTGCAAGGAACATATCTAGCTTGTCGTAATAACAAGCATACGGCTTACCAAATGGCGCTGGATCACCTGTCGTTAAATCAAGGCTCCAGGCACAGGCAATGTCAACTCACTCTACATAGTCTTAGCGCTAGTCACGCTTCTGCTTTTGACGACTTGTTCTGTTTTGACACACATGAAATCTGTTCTTCACGACTTACAAAGTGCTCGACTTGGATAGTTTTGCCATCAGAGTACGTGATGAAACCTCCAGCCTGTATAGTGATCCGAATTTTTTTTTTTGGTGGGACTGGTATTAGTAGCATCCTGTGGCTATAGCTAAGCAAATGCTCGACTTGGAGGGTTTCGCCATCGGTGTACGTGACGAAATCTCCAGCCTTTTTTTTTGGTGGGACTGGTATTAGTAGCATCCATGTGGCTATAGCTAAGGCTCGACTTGGAGGGTTTCGCCATCGGGGTACGTGACGAAACTTCCAGCCTTTTTTTTGGTGGGACTGGTATTAGTAGCATCCATGTGGCTATAGCTCCCCGAAGGTTACAGGATATCTTTCCATATCCCGAGCAGCACACATAGTAGCTAAGCTGGCACACCACGACAAGGTTACCAGTCCCATGCTCTGATGGGGAAAGCCCCAGAGCCGTGCTAGGGCTGTGGGTGAAAAATGGATTAGTAACACTACCTAACCTAACCTAACCTACCTGGTGATTGAGATGCATGCTGAGGAAAATAAAACCTATTTCCTTGGAAAGATATGTATTTATTCCAAAGAAGTCTATTTATTACTTTTTCTTTGGATACATTTTTTGGGTGAAAGCTTTTTTCTGACGGTCAAGATACTTGAATTTATCCTTGATATTGGCAGTAGTCCAGCTTTCGTATATGGGATCTCTTTCCAACATGTACTGCCTCACTTCCTTCCAGATTACGATGTGTAGACCCTTTCCTTTCCTCCTGTCAGAGGCTTTGATAGCCTGTTGTATGTCCCGGTAGGTCTGTGCAGTGTTCCGCTTCTTCTTAGGCGTTGCCACTGTCTCAAGCCTGCTGGCGAGTTTTGCGGCTGCTGTACTCGGCACCGACGACACAACACTGAAGGCTTTGGAGGACGTTGAAGCAATGGTTCCCGGCAGAGACGTCAACACACTGACGTCTTCCGGAAACCCGGTGGCGGATGACCTAGAGATGACGCTCCTGAAATGGAGAGTGAACTTAGTTAGAAACAATTTCAAGTTTTAATACCTCATATCATGAAACCAGTTCGGCTTATACTCACTCCAATTCAGCCTCAGGATGAGGTTGAGGTTCAGTTTCATGTCCAGCAGATACCTCCTGCTCAGCGACCCGCTCCTTCTCAGTCGATGACAATGTCTCGAGCCTGCTGGTTAGTTTCACGACTACTGTGCTCGGCAGCGACGACGCACCAGTGAAGGCTTTAGAGGACGCTGAAGCAATGGTTTCCGGCAGAGAGGACAACACACTGACGTCTTCCGGAAAGCCGGTGGCGCAGGACCCAGAGATGACGCTCCTGAAATGGAGAATGAACTTAGAAACAATTTCAGGTTTTGATAACTCATATCATGAAACCAGTTCGGCTTATACTCACTCCAATTCAACCTCAGGATGAGGTTGAATTTCAATTTCATGTCCAGTAGACTCCTCCTGCTGGATGGCTTCTGGAGCCAGCATATCATCTATGTCGCTGCCTCTCTCCTCAGGCTGAAGAGCTTCATGTTGAAGAGCCGCTTGTCTCTCGGTCCTCATCTTTTTGAGCATCTCAACCACGCTCCTGCCTGGTTTGATCTTATCACTAAAATCGTAATATCTCAATGCGGTCTGCAGAGAGTGGCCAGCCAGGTTTGCCACCTTGAGCCGCGTTTTTTCGTCCTCAACCTCCTCAAACACGGCCGAAATGTGTGAACGGCGGATAATTATCGAGGTGACCTTCCCTCCCAGTCCACACTTTACAGCATTGCGCTTCACAGTCTTTCCTAGATTGGAAACGCTCATTTTGTTGCAGCACTGCTTTCTTGGGTAGGGCTGCCTCGTCGGGAAGACCAAGCATTCCGGCTCCCGGCAGGAGACAGCGAGTGGCCGAAAATACTTTACATATGCGTCAAGGGCCCTCTTCTCTCTCTCCTCGAGAAATACGAGCGAGGGTCCTGAAAGAAAAGATCAAAGGGTTACCCATATATAAAAATGGATTTGTCTCTCATTCAACATCAACATCATTATAGTAGATTCTCACCTATCGCAGCGGTTTTGTGCCGAGCTATGCGAATGACATAGCCATCCCCATCCCTCTCCATGCCGATGTACTCCGACAGCCTGAATTCTGTAAATTCCATCAGTCGTCGAAGTGACGTTACCAGCATGAAGGTGGTCAGCACGTCCCGCAAATCGGTGAAGTCTGAGATCGTGCGCGGCCTGCAGGTTTCATCGTCTAGGCAGGCGACTGCTGAGTCAAGGATAGCGTTCAGATAAGGAGCCTGGAGCAACGCTTGTATATCCACCAGATCAATGTTCTTCTTCTTCCTCTGCTGAATAACCTGTATCTTCTCGTCCTTACGATACTTATCTGTTGAAAGACAAAATGATCCATTAGCAGCGCACCATTTCCGCCAGAGAACAATACAAGCATATACATATACCAAATTGGTGAATACTCACTGTTAATGCTCTTTAGACGTTTGACGATGTCTAGTTTCTCTTCATGACTGATCCTGTAGAGCTTATCACTAGAAATCGCCATGAACTCAACAGCCCGGGTGCATGCTGCCACATGCTTTCGGGCGTAATTGGCCGAGCATGAAACCATTTTTCTCTGTAGAAAGCCGTCAGTGTTATCCATGGTTGCAATGTACTTGCATACTGTGCCACCACTAATGGCACCCAATGTATCATCCCCAACAGCGTAATTTAACACATCTTTGACCATGCGAAGTTCAGCTGTCAAAGATCCACGGACAAGGGGTGTGTAAGCTCTCAGGTAGATTTCAAAGTGTTCTATAAAATCCTTGATGCCATCACAGACCGTGACCGTGACATCTCCACTGGAGACGGCCACAGTTGCCTCTCTCTCTTCCTCATCAGAGAGAGGTTGTGAGTCTCTCATTATCCTTCCATATTCCTCAGTTCTACGTTTCAGGTGAACACTCACAACTTGAACGTCAAGTCGCTTGACTATCTTGTCGCAGACGCTGCACTTTCTCAGACGGTATCGATTGATTCTGCGCTTCCTTGGGGAAGGCTTCGGCTTGACAGTTAAAGCTGCACTGCGCTGAAGCTTTGTCAACTGTCTGTGCTTTTCCAGCACTTTTGATCGATCCGACTTGCTTAGATACCGGTGGCAATTGGCCAGGTGGCGATTCAGGTTCAGGGATTTGCCAGTGCACCCGCCCATTGGACATGGCTTTCTGTAAAGAAGAGACATGTGAGTGAGTGTATATGCATGGATTATAATAATGTCAGTCCCAACATTTTCGTAGCAACTGATCAAACTTTGTGTACCGAAAAATACTCACGGATGCCTGCTCATGGCCGTCTTCACTCTTGGTCGAGCCCCGTGTTTGCCAATGCGTTTCTTTAGTTTGACGGCCTGTGCCTTCCTCACAGACTCCCAAAAGTCCTGTGCCACCTCTATGCACACTCCTTGCTTCTCTTGTAACTTGATTATAGCCCTCTCGTGGACTTTGATTTTCTTTGAGAAGAAGGAGTCGATTTCGTTCAGAGTTGGGGGTTTCCCACCCTTCCCGAATATCTCTTCATCAAGTTCTTGTAACTTCCGAGATTCATCTATTTTTTTCATGATATCCTCTGGAATAGTTCCAGTTGTAGAGGCAATTACATCCACTTCACCTGGCGTGATCCTCCTTGAGGCACGACTTCCTTCACTCGTTCCAGAGGTGGATTCTGTTGAGAAAGGAAATTTATCACATAAACATTCCTGCATATACGATATTCATATATTTTCGATTCATACAACATAGCCCATATTCTACCTTCAGTTGAGTCTTTGCCACATGGATCGGGCTCCTCTGCAGTGATTTGGCTGCCAGCTGCAAGAAAAGAGAACCGTAGGTAAAGACGAGCGAGATACAGAGTTAGACGTTGAATGGGTAGTAGCCCATATGTGTGTGTGTGTTTACTCACTTGGAACTCCCAATCCAAGAGCCGTCACCTTCGGTCGTTTTTTCAGACTTTCAATAAAGGATTTCATTACCTCTTCCTCCTCGGAGGATAAGGTCAGCTTCGCCCTCTTTTGTAAAGAAACATATTCCTTGACACTGAACGTCTTGTCCTCGCAAGAATCGTCCACAGTCGACTCTGAATCCATGATTCTTATTGGTTAATTATTTACCCTGTAAGCTGTAAGAAAGAAAAACTGTCAACATATTGTAGAATAAAATATTATCCTACACATGCAAGGTAGGCGGTTTGTAGTCAGAGTGTTCCTTCTCATGTAGGCTACGTTGGTCCACGGCATAAAGATGCACCCTTTATTAGGGCCCTCCCATCCGCCAACCGGGAGACGCGCCCCTACGCTGTCTAGCCACAGCGCGGATATTATTTTGGGTGTGTTCATAAGCTCCATGTCACTGCGCCCGGCAGGGACGTGACGCGGCCGGTAACCAGTCATGGCCTTAAGGGAACGCCCGCTAGTAGCAACAGGCGAAACTCCCCAATGCGGTCGATGCCAGCATGACGCCATCTAGTTCCAGAGGAGGAGGCGTTGGCGGCGTTCACGCTGACAAAGCCGAAGCATGGATACTCTATCTTAACACACGAAGCCGATGCATGAGTCGACGACAGGTTTCTAACCGACGACATTGCGTGCGGCCTGCGGGCAAGACAAGGGTATCAACATCAAATCAAAGGAAGTGTGCAATGCCAGCCTTAGCCCGCGGGGCGGAATTGCTCATTGGTGATCATCCTTGTGGCTATAGCTCCCCGAAGGTTACAGGAATCTTTCCATATCCCGAGCAGCCACAAGGTAGTCATGAAGCTGGTACACCTCGACAAGGTTACACAGTCCCTTGCTCTGGTGGGGAAAGCCCCAGAGCCCTACCAGAAAATGTGGTTTGTTACAATCATGCAAATAGTTGGTCTGTCCACTCATTAGAAACGACCATATGCCCTCAATCTGTCAATCCTTCTTGAGTCTCGTATCACGGACTACACTCCTGGTGGTCCCCGTCCACCAATGTTTTGGGAACCACGCATTTGTATGAATTTTGTACCCATAAATTATCTTTCTTTGCGTAAAAATTTTGCATAAACATGTGTATCATCAGCCCGCAATTAGTTAGGCCTTCAGGAGTCTCATACTGCATCACATACTCCACTCTAGGTGGTCCCCGTCCACCAATTCCTAGGAACCACGCTTTTGTATATTCTGAGTTTTTTTGCCCATATTTCATTCTTTCCGCGTTATTTGCCATGTATCACGAGGAGTCGCAGCTTCAGCCCCAGCACACCGTCACCCGTCGTCGCCCGCGAGAGTGGAGTACTTCGTTCCAACCGACCGCTCGATAGAAGCTGCGTCAGTGTGAAGACTAGGGTTCCAACCGACGACATTGCGTGCGGCGGCATCACCTTCGGGATGCGTTATCGCACGGAGAGTGGAGTTACCATCGCCTAGAGAGAGAGAGGGGTCGCTGCATTGAAGGCTGATCGCATTGGAAAACACGGTATAAACGTGCGCCGCCACGAAGAGCCGCAGCTAATGCCGAGAAGCTTCTCATAAAAGAGAGGGGGTTGTGCGGAAGAGACGAGGGTGTCACATCAAATCGACCTGAGAATCAGGATTGCCAGGTAGAAGCGAGCGATGCCAAGCCTTATTAGCGCGGAGAAGCTCGAGCGGGTTGTGGTGAGTTACTCCCGCTTTTCGCTCAACCTTCGTTTCCCCACTATATATTCTACCGTTTTCTCAGGGTCCGTCCCGCACGGGGTTTCGATGCCCCGCGATGGCCGCATGCGCGAGCCAGAACCGGAAAGCCCATTAGGCTCGGCCCAGCCGCCGACTTGCCGTACCCCTCAATCTCGAAATTTCGCGCCAGAGGGCCCTTCCGAACGGTCACGAGCAACTTTTGAGTTGTAGGGTGCACTCGTCAAGTGCTACCGGTGTTGCCACTATTGCTACTATCACTAGTACAACTACTATTACGACTACTACTACTACTCCCACGAATATTACTACTACTAATACAACTAGCAGGTTGATAAATGCATCGGGAAATAATATAAAAATACAGTTTTCTTGATGTAACTCGGGAACTATGAGGCGTGTGAAGATTTTGAGGATACCATATGAATCCTCACTAAATTCCGCTTCGACACATATATTCGGCTTAAAATATTAGCCCGCATAATTTCGAGCTAGCGAGTGGAGAAGAGTTAGTACTTACAATATACTGTATACAAAACTCAATACGGAGACTAGAAACGAGTCTGTATTGTTTATTTTCCTCTGTTTTTATTTGCGCATGTTCTAGTACGTCTTTATGAAGCCATTGATACCAAATCTATTGGAGTACGATATATCTGTGAGGGTAAAATACGTCCGTCCGAGACAGCGAGGGAGTCAAGTGAAGCGCGTGGCCACTCAGCCCCTTTTTTTTACCCTACTGTTGGCAGTTGTGTCGTTCATACAGTACGAGTGGGACGGCAGGTCCGGACATATGGTTCCGCTCTTGGTCGATCGGCCAGTGAAGCGAGGCTTCGTCCGTGGGATTATGCCTGAAAGCCTCTAAGGCAGAATCCCGGCTGGATGATCAACGATACCGCGTACGGCCTGCATCGGGATGGTCACCATTGAATTTTCGAGAGATTCGCTCCCCGCTCGTTTGCGGGCTGGGCTAGAAGATGGACCCGTGCAGAGGGAACTCGGGAGTGCCTCGACAAACAGGTTCAGGCTTTCCCCTCCCTAGTAGAGAACACCCAGATGCTGATGTGCCGTACCGAATCGTTCGCAAACGACTTACGTACCGGTCAGAGTGTTGTTGGCGGCAGAGCAGCATCCTCACTGCGATCCGTTAAGACTTCTCCCTAACAAGGCTGGAGGTTTCGTCACGCAACCTGTTATAGTAGGATATCAATGTATTATTATTATTTAATATCACCACGAATTAGGCATACAATTGTCAATGGAAAAAACCCACGACAGATAGATCACGCCACCTTATAGGAATGTCGTCCGTCAGTGTTTACCGTCTCAGTTTTGTATACTTCGCACTCCGATGGTGCGCGGAGGTCACCTTGACATACGTGACCAATTGTAACAATTATTTTCCAACCTGTAACTCGTCACTCCTTCACGAGAGTCCGACTGACACACAACGACAGTCGCTCTCGCTCCGACCCTTCGTGTACATATAGGCTACGAATATAATTCGCCTTAAGGAAGCTGAAATCTTAATCAACGCCCTTTAAACGCCCCCCGACAAGCCCGTTACATTTGGTTGACAGCGGTCACCCCGCGCCTGTGCCTTCGCTGCCTCGTTCTCCTCCAAGCCACGAAAACTCACCAACAAACTCCGGGGACAGGCGTACACAGGAAGGAAGGAGTCACAGTCCTGCCGTCCGCGGCAACGAGGAGGCGCCTGCCTCAGCCTCGTATGGTGGTGCTGGGTGATCCAGTGTCATTTATTAAGTCGTGTGCTGGCTACTACGACAAGCTGGCTATGTTCCCTACAAGTGGGAAGAATTTTCCCAAGACTTTTGGAATTGTAGCACAAGTCTAGACGCTGGCCCTTCCTACGACATACAATTTGCTGTGGGGCGGGTAAACTTAGCTTGCTCTTGAGCGCTGGACGGGGCCCTCGGTCATGAATCGTGTGGCGGATAAACGGCGGGGGTAACGCGCCAGCACCTGATGGCTTGTTTTGCCTCGTGAGCGCTGGACGAGGCAAGCGGATAATCGGCGGGGGTAGCTCGTTCTCCCTTAATAATGGTTCGCTTTGCCTCTTGAGCGCTGGCCGAGGCAGTCACTGACAGTTAAACGGCGGGAGTAACGGACTCAGGCCTCGCGAGCTCTGGCCGAGGCCAGCGGGTAATCGGCGGGGGTAGGTCGCTCGCCCTTTATGGTTCGCTTTGCCTCTTGAGCGCTGGCCGAGGTAGTCACCGACTGCTCGAGTGACGGGTAAACGGCTGGAGTAACGGACAAGTCAAGGAGACACTGCCCCTTCATACGACATAGCATTTGGTGTGTGGCGGGTAAACATTGCGTCTCGAGCGCTGGACGAGGCCCTCAGTCATGAATCGTGTGGCGGGTAAACGGCGGGGGTAACGCACCAGCACCTGATGGCTCGCTTTACCTCGCGGGCGCTGGACGAGGCAAGCGTGTAGGGACATCTCACTTTCAGTCCGGGAGAAAATGAGCATTTTGGGGTGCTCAACTAGTTATTCGTCGGAATATCTCATGGCTGCGGTAGCGTATTTTAATTAGCACCGAAAGCACATTCATGGCAGACTTGCGTAGCGTAGATATGTCTAAAATTGATGGAATTCATAGGGACATCTCATGACTGAGTGCTTGTACTTTCAATTCATTAGCACCGTACACATTACAGTTGAACCACATTAACTATACACTTGCGTAGTGTAGGAATGTTGCTCACTTTCAGTCCGGGAAAAAATGAGCATTTTGAGGTGCTCAACTCAGTCCAGTCCTAGAAAGTCCGATTTTTTGGGTGGGACTTGAATGAGCGAGATAGGGAGCAGGGACTGAGCTGAGAAACCAAAATTACTCCTTTTCTCCCGCAGTTATTCGTCGGAATATCTCATGGCTGCAGTAGCGTATTTTAATTAGCACCGAAAGCACATTCATGGCAGACTTGCGTAGCGTAGGTATGTCTAAAATTGAAGGAATTCCTAGGGACATCTCATGACTGCGTGCTCGTATTTTCAATCAATCAGCACCGTACACATTACACTTGAACCACATTAACTATACACTTGCTTAGTGTAAGTATGTTGCTCACTTTCAGTCCGGGAGAAAAGGAGCATTTTGGGGTGCTCAACTCAGTCCGTGCTCCCTATCTCGCTCATTCCAGTCCCAGAAAGTCCCCCAAACGTTACCCCTAGAACGGTAGCGTGACTTTTTTGCCGACAGGAACATGAATATTCTGTCTGTCTGTCTGTCTGTCTCTCTAGCTGGCTGGCTGAATCTGTGGATTCTCTCTCTCTCTCTCTCTCTCTCTCTCTCTCTCTCTCTCTCTCTCTCTCTCTCTCTCTCTCTCTCTCTGTGTCCGTCCCATGGCGGGATCCGTTACTTTGTCTCCACCCCTGACCCCCCCCCCCCCCGACCCCCAAACGTTACCCCTAGAACGGTAGCGTGACTTTTTTGCCGACAGGAACATGAATATTCTGTCTGTCCGTCTGTCTGTCTGTCTGTCTAGCTGGCTGAACCTGTGGATGTTCTCTCTCTCTCTCTCTCTCTCTCTCTCTCTCTCTCTCTCTCTCTCTCTCTCTCTCTCTCTCTCTCCGTTACTTCGTCTCCACCCCTGATCCCCCTACCTTCCAAACGTTACCCCTAGAACGGTAGCGTGACTTTTTTGCTGACAGGAACATGAATATTCTGCCAGTCTGTCTGTCTGTCTGTCTAACTGGCTGGCTGGCTGGATGAATCTGTGGATGTTCTCTCTCTCTCTCTCTCTCTCTCTCTCTCTCTCTCTCTCTCTCTCTCTCTCTCTCTCTCTCTTTCTGTCCGTCCCAAGGCAGGAACAGTTACATCGTCTATTTTCGTTCACGAACTAGATTATGGCAAGCTTTTAAATTCGTTTCAAACCTTATGTTGAGGCACATCCTATCACTGTTAATGCTAATTAGTATTGATAATCAACTTTATACACTTTAATTAGAAAAAGAAAAATGTAATCACGTCGTTTTACAAGTAACGGACGAAACTTTTTGACAAGCAGAATATCGTTCACTTGGAAATTAGACAACAGAAGTTCTTCGTTATATAGAGATTGAAAGTAAATCATATATATTTTCCGTCAAATCATGAGAACATTGTAATTGAAATGAAATCACTCATTTATGTGTCATTTTCATAATCCTAAATAATGATATAATAACACGCCTTCACAAACGCTCGCTTGACCGTGACTGTACTGGCAGGAAGGAGACAGCTGTCGATGATTTGGCCGATGCTGACATGTCAACAAAGAAAATAGCCGGGATGATGAAGATCAGTAAAAGAACAATCCAACGATGGAAAAGGAGGTATGAAGAGACTGAAAGTTTAGAAAATACAAAAAGATGTGGAGGCCCTCGTCACACCACCCGGCAAGAAGGCGACTCCATCATTCAGTCAGCCACCCAGAACCCTCTCACGACGGCAGTCAAGATAACAAGAAACATACAAGTCCACGTTGCAGTGCACACGGAGAGGCGGCGGCTTCATGAAGCTGGCCTGCATCACCAGACGCCCTCCACCAAGCCTTTCCTCACGCAGAGAAACAGGGAGGAGTAATAAATTACCTGGCGCCATAGTTATTCCTATTCTTATTACTTCTATATCATAGTACTTCAAAAAAAGTCAGGACATATATTTCTGTAAGCGTGAAGTAAACACGGTACTTCCTCCTCGCCCAACAACCAAGAGTAGGCTAGGCTAGAATCCGTAATTATTGTCTTATAAATCGCCCGCGTTCAAATCCTCTCTCTATTACACACACACACACACACACACACACACACACACACACACACAAGAGCGATACAATATATGAAGTTTATTTATGAACGCTAGGCATAAGTTATAATATATTTAAATGAAAAGCTTAATATATTGGTCCTCAGACAAAACAGGAGGGACTGCGATACCAAGGAGGAGCCAAACTTGCCTCTGCCGGCTGAAATACGACATTCGTCACTTAACATAATATTGGTTGGTGGTTGAATATTAGTAGCTTAGGAAAACAGACCGTAATATTACTCTCCCCACTGCTGAGGTGATCAAGTCCGAACTCACGTCCATCAAAACTATAAGCTACAATTAAGTCGCACAAGGAGCTGCCTAGTACAGGCCTACCAGCCTCTTGTAGACTCCTGCGTTCTTATGTTCTTATGTTCTTAACTGTTTCCCGACATATGCACATATACACATCAACAAAGAAATTGTAAGAGAAGACCCATTCTTCCCCAGGCAAACGCAACGCACCACAGAACTCGCTCATCCCTATACAGTGACTGAAAAAATGACGGTTAACCCTTACCGTAACCGTCTTGAGCGCCAAGAGACTTTCATAGTGACATGAACTGTTTAACAGTTAACATTCTCTGTACGTACGTTGCACCATCTTTATAATTATACTACCAAATTTGACACACCAACTATAGGGGTATCATAATAAATCAGCTGCCTTATATTTTATTTTCTCTGATGTTGTGGGGGGGGGGGGGGTCTAGAAAAAGTAGTAATAGTTTTATAAATATATACGTACTACAGTTGAGTTCTGAAAATATTCAAATTCCTGGAAATTTAGTGATCGAGACATGTCACATTATGTATTAGTAGGCTAGGCCAGTTTTTGCATCAATGTAAGAGAATGGTACGGCATTCCTTGCTGTTTCAGTCACCGATATTTTGGTAGGGATACAAGAAGGAAATATGAAACACACATATTGTATAGTATGGACGAAATACAGCATCTGTGACAGTTCAACTTCAGCATTTTTTTGCTGTTCTCTTGGTTAATTTTCCAGATTTGGTGCATAAATGTTCCAGCCTATTACAAAACTTTCATTCTGTACTAGTTTCATATTCTGCTGCATTGAAAATCACGTAATAGCAGGGGCTTTCCCATGCTTTCGCCATGGCTTTGGGCACCAGTGCCCACGAGAGGCGGGCGTGACGTATCGTTCCCTGTGACGTCAAAACAATGACGTCGGAGCGCAATATCCTTTCTCTCTCTGATCCTTGATTCTAACTGCCGCCCCCATAAAGCTTCTATTCAATAAAGAAACGTGGCCCCTATACCAGACCCACTCACTCCGTGAACCTCCTATGCAACACGCAACGTGGACTCTCTCCCATAACTACCAAACCTACAAGGGTTGAGGCCATGGTATACTGGTTGATGGTTGAAATAGACTTCAGCGAACAGCTCCCCCATTTCCTGGGTGTACTTAACCCTGACCTCCCCTTCGAAAACCATACATCTGGTTCATGGTCGGCATAGGAGAATCCCCGTTCAAAGGAGACCCAGTCTAATATGGGATTCTTTTCTCAATCTGGACTGCTAGATGGTGTGACAAAAGTCACCGGCTACCGAGGGTATATATATATATATATATATATATATATATATATATATATATATATATATATATATATATATATATATATATATATATATATATATATATATATATATATATATATATATACTATTTTTATTAGTACTTACTCATAAAAGGAAGTATGTATTATATTAAAGTATAGGATATTATATAATTAAGGATTATAATTCTATAAATAATGATAAAGGGTTGGTTGCCCATATGGCAAATCTTGAAATTATCTATTAGGGTTAATGGCTTCTCTCTCTCTCTCTCTCTCTCTCTCTCTCTCTCTCTCTCTCTCTCTCTCTCTCTCTCTCTCTCTCCCATGGCGTGAACCGTCACTTCGTTCCTCCCATTCCCCCCCCCCCCCAACACACACACACACACACACACACACACACACACACACACACACACAGAGCAAAAAAACAAAACAATTCACAACAACGTTCAACTACACGTGAGAGCACCAAACCAGCCAGCTAGAAAGACAGAGAGAGAGAGAGAGAGAGAGAGAGAGAGATAATCTTTGAATTTCAGATTTCATTTAGTACTTACTCATAAAAGGAAGCACGTATTATATTAGAGTATAGGATATTATATGATTAATGATTATAATTCTATAAATAATGAAAAAGGGTTAGTTGCCTACATGGCAAATCTTGAAAATATCTATTAGGGTTAATGTTTCTTCTCTCTCTCTCTCTCTCTCTCTCTCTCTCTCTCTCTCTCTCTCTCTCTCTCTCTCTCTCTCTCTCTCTGTCCCCCCGTCGAAGTGGAGTCACCTTGTCGTGGTGACGGGGCTTGAAGCGAGGTCGGCGGCACCACCTACCGTGGTGGCTTTCCCACCTCGATAGGGCTCGATGTCCGTTGGCCTCGTGGACCAAGTGCTCCCCCCTCATCACCGGTAGAGGAGGCCTACTGGTGATGTTGCCTTCGCTCGCCCTGCCCTTTTACCACCCAGGGCAGGGCTACTGTCTCCCCACGTGTTTGCCGTGCGTGGCGTCCCGTATAAACCCCGTGCCCTCTCATCTGGGGGTCGAGTCCACCGCGGGCAGGGTGTAGCTCCCTCGGTGGGCAACACGCTCCTTTGGTGGGAGGGTTGTGGTAAGACAGGCGGTTCAGTGTGGCCCCACTGGATCAATCGGCTGGTCATGCGATGGCTAGGCTCAAGTGGTCATTGCCGGGTGGGCGGTCGCAACGGTCCCGCGGCCGCCGTTATACACCTGTGTTGTAACCCGCAATCCCGGGTCACACAGGGGCGACGACACACTGTTTGTATTAGTGACACTTGACTTAAAATTCTAGTACTTTAGGAGTATTTAAAGGAGTTCGTAAATGGGGTGATGAAACGGTGTCGCCTTTCTTATATGTATTTTATTCTACCTTAATACTACTTAATATTACAGAGGGTAAAATATTGTTTAAACCAGCGACTGGCTTACTAGACTCAATGAGTCTTCAGGTTTTCTTTCACTATTGGTTACTGACGTTAACACTGGTATAATATTGAGTAAAACTCACACAATAAAGTATCATAGAAATATAATCCTAAGTAAAACTAAGATAATAGAACACAATAGATATGTTAGATACGCTTTCCTCTATGGTACCACATTACTCCATACTCACAGTAGCAACGATGAATGTTCTACCCATGTTGTCTAGGGAAGGACAACTGAGTGTCCAGCAACGAACAGAGTGCTGGTTGATCTGAGGTCAAGCCTGGAGAAATGCTTCTTATATAGGCAGACATCGCGAGGGTAATACGTCAGGCGTGTGAGTCATACATCAAACTCACACCGAGCTCATACAATAATCTACCTAACCGACATGCTTAATTCACGCGGTGACGCAGCTTTGTTTTCATAACATTTTGTTCCGCGGCTGATCGTGTTTTGGCCGCGGTGATTGTGTTTTGGCTTAGAGAGATAAGCGGGTGCGTTAATGGGCAATTACAATTGTGTATAGGTTGGTAAATGAACAGTGGGGACAATCATGTGTTGGAGTCCGTG
This sequence comes from Eriocheir sinensis, assembly GCF_024679095.1. NCBI lineage: Eukaryota > Metazoa > Arthropoda > Malacostraca > Decapoda > Varunidae > Eriocheir > Eriocheir sinensis. The sequence continues at coordinate 43,836 of NW_026112125.1, forward strand.
TTGTGTTTTAGCGGTCGATACCGCTGTTGTCATCGGAAAATATTGCCGGTGAAGATGATGATGACACGAGTGGTGTCGCGGCTCGCGGGGCACCACACCTGGCAGTAGATGCGTATACTTCCCCATTACCCCTAGGGCTGTTGGGTGCGGTCTGGCCCCAACATTCAGCCTCCCCTTGTTGGGCTCCGTGGTGGGTGGGGGTGTGTGGGAGTGAAACTCCTCCCCTGTGTATGGGTAAGTTTCCCTTGCCTCGGCCTGCCTCTCTCCCTGACGTCCGCCTGTCCCCGATTACCCCTACACGGTCCTCTCTCGTCGCCACCTTGGAGCCTTTCACCGTTCCTGGTGGTGCCGCTGGAAAGTCCCTACCTCCTAGAGGGGCTGACCAAAACAAGTCCGTGCGACACAGAAGACCACGTGTGTCTGACAAGGCTGCCTCCCTTTCCGGGGGTAACTCTGACGTGCGTCCCTCTTCCAAGCTGGACGCACTTCAGATGGTGAATATCGATCCATCGTTTTCCTACCGTGCCTTGCACTCCTTACTCAAGCCATTTGGCACAGTCCTTCGTATCCGTCTCATTTATGATGGAGACTTAAAGTCAAACAGATGCTATGTGACCTTTGCTTCAAGCGCTGAAGCCCAGTCGGCGTGTGATGCTGTTGCGACTCTGCCTATCGCAGGTGCTGGATTTCAAGCGAAACTTCTCCGCTCTTCCAATATTTCTGACAGTGACATGGACTATGTCCCGAACCTCTTCGAAGACGCTTTGTTAGAGCCAACTCCCAGGGACAGCCAGGTCCCTCCCCCTCGTTGGTTTGTTGCATACTATAGGAATGGGCGTGGCAACTTCATTCATGATGATTCATGGTACCTCGCCAAAGAAATTAGCACGATCCCTGAGGGGAATCTGAAAAAGTATGGGAAGGGAGTGTTAGTCAGGGCTAAAGATATTAATCAAGCTAAAATGCTGCAACATCTACCATGCCCTGCTGACAACATGTTTGAAACGGTCAAAGCACACCATACCTTCAATTATAGTAAAGGCAGTATATATAATCATGACCTCTATGAGTTCTCTGAGGAGGAAATACTTGGGATGTGCCCTAGTTCTGCTCATAAGGTGTCCAAGATGAAGGGTTCAGCTAACATGATACTTCTCACCTTTTTTGGTTCTACCTTCCCTGACCGTGTCAGTATTGGGCCCCCTCCATCTTCGGGTAAAGCCTTTTGTTGATCGCCCTCTACAGTGTTTTTCATGTTGGTCATGGTCATGGTAAGAAATACTGCACTGAGCCTTCTCGGTGTGGTAATTGTTCTGCATTAGGCTCACACTCTACGGCGGAATGTGAGTCAGATGCTTATTGCTTCTATTGCCAGGATGCTCACCAGTTGTCTTCCAGACAATGCCCACGATATCGCCTGGAACAGGATATTTTGCAACTTGCAAATAGTTAGTTTATCAGCCTTGGTAGTGCGCGCCGTGAACTCCTCTACCGCCAGAAGGCCGGCACTGGAGCAAAGACGTACACTTCATCGCTAGGCACTCGCCCTTCTGCCCAGCCCGCTGCTCAAGTGTCTTTTACGGTTTCCTCCCGGCCCTTTGAAGCTACTGTTATTACGTCCCATAATAGATTTTCCCTTTTGTCCTGCGATTCTGTCGAGTCACCTCCAGGTTCTGATGGGGCTTCTCCGGCCTCGTCCCAGGTGATGCATGTTGATGTACATGCACCTCACATTGCTTCGCCAAAGTCAGCCAGAGGTATGAAGAAGCGACATCGCGGTTCTACAGATTCAGTTGAATCTGTTCCGCCAACTAAGATTACTGTAGGTATACATGATTCTGGGGTCTCTCAGGATAAGCCTATGGAGAAAGATGCGGAAGCTCATATTGAGCCTACTGAGACCCCCTCTGTTCCAGTTTATGTTGCTTCTAGTGGTTTTCCTGATCGGAATATGGAAACTGAGGAATCCCTTGGAGATAGTGTTGGAAATCCTCCCCGCGAGCATGTATCTTCGGGGAGTGGTGTGCGGTCTGGCTCTAGTAGTGTGGCGTCCGGAGGGGGCGCAGGTTCCTTTGTTGGGAGAAAGCTCGAGGTCCCTCGACCCGGCTTCTCTCGGGTCCCAGTCTCCTCTTCTCGTCGTATTACTGTACCGAATCAGGTGGGTAAAAGGCAGTCTCTTTCAGGGGCTCGCCTGGAGCGCACTCGAAAATAGACATCTTCCTACTCCTACAGTGGAATTGTAGAGGCCTACGAGCCTCGTGGGAGGAACTCCGAGCATTGATATCTCGGCTCTCTCCTGCTTGCTTTTGTTTACAGGAGACAATGCCCGGAGACTACACTCACTCTAGTCCTCCTGGGTATCGTGCCGTTTACAGTACCCCCAATCCTGGACAGGGCCACCATGGTGGCACCGCCATATTCGTTCGCTGTGATATCCCTTTCCCATTACAGCTTCACTCAACGTTGCAGTCTGTTGCTGTTAAGGTTTATTTGGGCAAATTTTCTACATTATGTAGCCTTTATCTCCCTCCTGGTGTTCCCGTTGACTGACACGATCTTGGCGACCTGGTGCAGGAACTTTCCTCGCCTTTACTTTTATTAGGGGATTTAACGGTCGCCATCCGTTGTGGGATGATGGTGCTACCAACCCACGCGGACTTTTAGTTGCTTCTTTTATTGAGGATCAGGGATTAGAAAATTTAAACTCTGGGGAGGTGACACATTATCATAGCCAGACTGGTACTTTTACCTCTATAGATCTTTCACTTTGCACTTTTAATTCTCTTCCTGATTTTCGTTGGCGGGTCTTACCGGACGCATTGATTCTGTACCACAGTCACGCCTTTCTCGCTGGCGTCTAGATAAAGCAGACTGGCAGCGATTTACGGAACTTAGCTCATCTCTTCGTTCGTTGGCTGACTTTGGAACTTCTGACGAGGCTGCATCCTATTTCACTGATGCCCTACATTCTGCAGCCCTTCAATCCGTCCCCAAGACGTCTGGCCAGTTCCCTAAACGTCCTGTTCCCTGGTGGAACGCCGCTTGCATTACTACTGTTCAAGAGAAGCGTGCTGCATTCTCTCAACTTCGTCGTCACCGTGGGGACCCCCAGTGTTTGGATGCTTTTCGGCGAGCGCGTGCTCGAGCACGACGCACTTTCAAGGAGGCTCAACGAATTTCTTGGAAGGCTTATCTCTCTTCCATCACTACCAGAACTACACTCACAGAAGTCTTTAACAGAGTTCGTAAGATCTCTGGGAAGTTTCCCCCCCCTCCCCCTCCAGTGTTATCGCATGCAGGGGAAACGGTGGCGGACCCTAAGACTGTTGCTGACCTATTCGCCAAGCACTTCCATAAATACGTCGGTAAACGACTCTACGGGGAAGTCTCCCTACTACATCTTATATGGGGTGGAGAAACGTCTTCCGTACGACTTCCTAACAATCCCACAACAACCTCTCTACAACATTGATAGATACGCACAACAGCAGATGCATATGTTTTCCAAGATACACTCAGAAGTTAGGTGTACGTTAAGAGCTACGAAGGTTGAAATGATGTCAAAACAACACAAACAGGCCGTCCCGGTGAATTTCAAAGAGGGTGACACAGTCATGATTAAGCAAGCGGAAAGGAGTTCGAAACTGGGGGCTAAATTTGTGGGTCCTTACCGAGTTGTTCGGAATGTCAGGGGAAATCGGTTCGAGGTTCTCGAGTCGAATAGTGGAGTCAGTCTAGAAGTTCACAGTGATCGTCTGAAAGTAATTCCCTCACCTTTGGACCTTGATATTGGTACTTCCCCCTCAGAGTCAAATGTTCAACAAGATAATCCCAACACCCATAGCTATAACTTGAGACCACGGGTTTAAATACTTCATTCCCACCACTTTCAGATCATGATGTTGCGTTTTCTGACCATCTTGTTGTCCCTCGGCTCCCTGCTTGCAACAACACCCATCCACCTGAAGCCTGGTGCCCTCACGGCACACATAGGAGAGGTCCTCCTCATAGAAGATGTGCTCCTCGTAAAATATCCATATACTTCCTTGACCAACACCACGGACACAATCAGGATAGTCTCAGAAAAACTACTCGGCATGGCAGACGCCATACGGGCTACCAAGATTAAGGAATCAAAGACACTTTCTAGTACCAACTCTCTGACTCTTTTTCAACTACTGGAGGATAGGATTCTGTTCTTACGGGGAAAAGTTGATGAGGTAAACATGGATTATAGTTTTCACTCAGTTCACTCTCGGGTAAAGAGGGGTTTCCTCAACATCGTTGGGTCCGCCTCAAAGTTCCTTTTCGGTACGGCTACCGACGAGGACGTTCACGATTTGCGGGACCACTACGCTCATGTACTTTCCTTTGCTGCTCGAAATCGCAGGGTGATCAACGCCAATTGTAGAAAACTTGCGCAATTGCATACTAACATTGAGGAACTGCAAGAGCAGACAAATAAGATGGTAGAGGTTATCAACATAGTTGTCAAACAGATCGACCAGGTGAATCAGTTTCTCCAACTAGATCAGGCCTTGCATGTATTGGAAAACGTCATTAACTCCGTCGCAACGACAAATCAGCAGGTTATTAGCAACATGGTTGATGCAGCGCACGGTAGAGTCACACCTGCCTTGTTCCCTCTACACGATTTGAGAACGACTGTCCAGATCGGGTATCAAAATTATAGCCTAACGCCCTTATTCACCCCGGACATGAGTCAATATTTTTACCCCTTGATTTGAGTCCAGCCTCACCCCTCATGCCATAATCATTCATGTTCCATTTCAGACGGCGGACGTGTTTGAGGCACACGAAATTGTCCCGTTCCCTTTTTCAGCAAAGGACAGTGTGTTAGCCCTGGACACGTCCCCGTCTCTTGTTCTAATCGCGAAGGATTTCGCTCTGTATTCAACGGGTAGCTACTCCCTCTTGCAGTATTGCAGGGAGACGGTTTTCGGGCGATTCTATTGCTCTGCGTCTCTCTTTGCCTTCCTTCCAGTTCGGGGAGGGGTATGCGAGAGCGCCCTCACCCGCGTGAACGCGTCTGACGCTCTTTCCCTGTGCCCCTACAAGCAGCTAACACCAACGCCTGTTTTCCATAAGAACTTTCAGGGTCTGCATTATTTTTATTTCCCTCAGTCATTCTATGTATCGGTCATCTGCCCGGAGGGTACCACTTATCAACGGGTTACTGGTCACTGCCATAGCGGAAGCATGCTATATCCGCTCCACTAACATAACAACGTACCCGTCCCGGATCCGTCTGGTTTTCTCGGCCAATATTTCCCATCGAGTGTTTCCTCTACGGTCTCTCGATGACATTCATTTCTCCAGCATCTCGTATGTGACTAATTCCCTTAATTCATTGTCTTTCGCAAACAAAACAGAGTTTGCGGAAACCCTGGAGGAAACGCTGCCTGATTATTTGCATCTCCCCTACCTGTACCCTGGATTTTTTGTACCAATGTTTCTGATGTTCGTCAGTCTCGTCGTCATGTGCTACCTTATTAGGAGAAACTCTGTCCTGCACGATTATTTGGTTGTGCAGACACGGCGACTGGATGCAGGGAGGCCACTGGCAAGGTAGTTTTTCCTTTTCTCAGACAAGTCAGGGGACAGAAACCTGGCTGCTCCTATACTTAACATTGTACTATGTTTCACTACTGTATTTTTTTTAGGAGCTAGATCAACGTTTCATTGTCTGTATCTATGCCAGTTGATAGCTTCTTATACATGTGTCCTTATATTTATCTTTTGAGAGGTTTCTTATGTTTCATGTCACACACGTTGTGGTTTCCCTCTCACTATTTATATTATAACTCCACATCTGTTCTTACATAGCCAGTGTTTTAATGTAATTGTATCATAGGCAGTCTGCTTGACAAACTCCCACTATGTATGTTCATGGTAACTAGACTGCTATTTAGATGTTTGTATATCGCGAGGTCGCGATCACTGGTAGGTGACCGAGCAGTGTTATAGTAGGATATCAATGTATTATTATTATTTAATATCACCACGAATTAGGCATACAATTGTCAATGGAAAAACCCACGACAGATAGATCACGCCACCTTATAGAAATGTCGTCCGTCAGTGTTTACCGTCTCAGTTTTGTATACTTCGCACTCCGATGGTGCGTGGAGGTCACCTTGACATACGTGACCAATTGTAACAATTATTTTCCAACCTGTAACTCGCCACTCCTTCACGAGAGTCCGACTGACACACAACGACAGTCGCTCTCGCCTCGTCGCTTCTTGTACATAAAGGCTACGAATATAATTCGCCTTAAGGAAGCTGAAGTCTTAATCAACACCCTTTAAACGCCCCCCGACAAGCCCGTTACAACTGGACAAGGTGTATTTTGACTTCCTAAGCTCAAATCCGGGCACTCTAAAGCGCCCAAAGTGATATTTCATGGAATATATGCAATTTCATCGGATGCTCACCACATAGGGAACGAGCAATTCCATTACGAAAAAAAAACATTGAAAATACACAGGGAGGGTAAAATAGTCCATTCCGACTCGCCAGAATGGAACAAATTACCCGGTGCTGAAATATAACTGCCACATCGTTTCCGACCAGTGTATCATAATTTCCTCTTTGAGAGCAATCATGTCGTGCTCCGAAAATGTAGAGTACCATATAGTTTAGGAAATATTAGGGTTTGAAGTTGGAGAGGTACCCTGTGTAGTCCGTCACAAATGGCCCTTTTTACCCACCCTCAAAAATACCCCAAATATGCATGAATAAGCCCAGATTTCATACCAGCATTATCGGACACATAAGGAATAACATACTTTTTCGTCTAATTACCTTCTAACTCCGCCTCTTGGTAGGAATAGAGTATTCAATACGTGTATATAGGCGGTTTCAGCAAAGGGGAGCTTACGTTTGTGATTGCCATCAAGGGCAGACCTCAGAAATCACACCCTGGTGTAAAAATAACTATGAATGGAAGGAATGTGGGAAACACTTCAATCAGAAGAGTATCCCTGATGCAAACACCCTTACACACACTGGGGTAAAGAACTATGAATGGAAGGAGTGTGGAACTCATCCGGAAGGGTGACCTTGGTAGTAGAATGTGTGAAACAATTCCCCCAGAGGAGTACCCTTGATGTATACACACTTACACACACTGTTAATGTAAGGAGCGTGGAAATCCATCCAGAAGAGTATATTTTACCCTGCCTACACACACCCTTACACACATTGGGTAAACAACTATGAATGTAAGGAATGTGGGAAACAATCCACCCAGAAGAGATTCCTTGATGCACACACCCTTACACACACAGGGGTAAGGAGCTATGAATGGAAAGAGTATGGGATTCATCCGGGAGTGTGAGCTTGGTAGTAGAATATGTGAAACAATCCACCCAGCAGAATATCCTTGATGCTCAAACCCTTACACACACTGGGGTAAAGAACTATGAATGTAAGGAGTGTGGGACTCATCCGGAAGGGTGATTGACCTTGGTAAAGTAGAATGTGGGAAACAATCCACCCATAGAGTATCCTCGATGCACACACCCTTATACATACTGGGGTAAATAGCTATATATGTAAGGAGTGTGGATTCATCCGTAAAGGTGACTGACCTAAGTAGTAAAATGTGGGAAACAAGCTTCCCAGAAGAGTATCCCTGATGCACACACCCTTACACACACACACACACACACACACACACACACACACACACACACACACAAAATCAGGCCGCTCCGGTAGCTCAGTCGGTTAGAGCGCCGTGCTGTAAGGCTTCACGGCCAAACAGGCGGCGGTTCGAGCCCCGATCAGGTCGAATTATTTCCGTTGACTAGGAGTGGTTACTGTCCCCCCTTGAGCAAGGAGGGTGTGGTGTGTGTGGTGTGTGAGGTCCTGGCAGTACCCAGAGATCGACAATAATGAGCACTTGCTCACGACTTGTGGGTACCTGCTGGCGAAATCGAGTCCAACTCGTGATCTGGCCGTGGCTTAGGAAACATTTTCACATCACTTGTAGGGAACATATCTAGCTTGTCGTAGTAGCAAGCACACGGCCACGGATTAGTAAACTCACTTTACATAGTCTTAACGCTAGTCACGCTTCTGCTCTTGAAGACGTGTTCTGTTTTGACACACATGAAATCTGTTCTTCAAGTCTTGCAAAGTGCCAAGGCTCGAAATGGAGGATTTCGCTATCGTGGTGCGTGACGAAACCTCCAGCCTGGATAGTGATCTGAAGCTGGCATTAGTAGCATCCTTGTGGCTATAGCTCCCCGAAGGTTACAGGACATCTTTCCATATTCCGAGCAGCACACAAGGTAGCTAAGCTGGCACACCACGTCAAGGTTACCAGTCCCATGCTCTGGTGGGGAAAGCTCCAGAGCCGTGCCAGGGCTGTGGAGAAAAAGGATTACACTAGCCCAGCCTAGCCAAAACCGCCCAGCCCAGGGTAAATTTGAGTGGACGCGCTGGATCGTTGTTCTCCCAGTGGTATGGCTGGGCCACCGTGCACAGTTGCCAGATTGTCTTACTCAGCCTCTTATATTTACCGACTTCCGACCCGAAAACTGTCTCATGGTCCCCAATAAGGAGATTCACTTATAATTATCGTTAAAGTAGTTAATTCCTGATGTTTCTTGGCAATAGTCAGGCGTCAGAAACCGGTAAATACTATGTTATGAGTACAACAATCTGGCAACGGTAGGGCGCAGCAGAGGTATTGATATACTGTAGTAGTCAAGCATACAACTAAAACCAAATTATCCTATATAATAAAATATATAAATATTATGTTATTATATAATGAAATTATTAGTTTTCCTTTATAATTAATGATCACTAACGGCACACAAATTAATAAAACACAGCAACTTCACACTCGATTGACTTGATAACTAGATGTAAACAAATACAGGCCTTCGTCAAGCCAACGCCAACGAAGTCACCATGGTATACCTAGAAAAATCAATTTTATGGCCACAAGAGACCATATATAGCCTCTTGTAGGGCCTCAACAGTATTGGCGCAGTCCTCCTCGCTTCCTATATCCATGGTTGTCGTCCTTTGTTTACATCTGGGCTTCTCGGAAGAGCTTAGTCGGCTGGACTGGACATGCTTCTGTGTGACCACTTGCGTTGTAAACCAGGCTAACGGCTGGATTCAAGCCCAGGCAAAATCGTCCAGCCTAGGGGTAATAGTGACTAGTGTTACCGTAGCTTAACACTACCTAACGTATGATGAGGGATGATTGAAATGCCTGATGAGGATAATGAAACATAGTTCCTAAGGTAGAAATTCATTCTAAAGAAGTCCGATTATCACTTTATGTCACAGATTCCTTTATACGCAGATATAAATTCATTCAGAAAAGGTATATTGTTCCTTGACACTTTGAGAGATTTCCTTAAATTCATTCAAGAAAAGTTCGATTATCACTTTATGCCACCGATTCCTCTATACGCAGATAGAAATTCATTCAAAATTGGTATATTGTTCCTTGACACTTTGAGATATTTCCTTAAATTCATTCAAAAGAAGTCCGATTATCACTTTGTCACAGATTCCTTTATACGAAGATAGAAATTCATTCCAAACAAGTCTAATGTTCCTTGACACTTTTCGACACGGATTACTTTATATGCAGATTGAAATTCATTCCAAAGAAGTAATTGTTCCTTGACACTTTATGAGCAAAATTTCCTTAAACGGTTGAGGTACTTGAACCTGTCCTTGATCTTGTTGGGACTCCAGTCGTAGTACACGGGATGTCGTTCCGCCAGGTAGGCTTTTACGTCATGCCATCTTACGATGAATAGACGTTTCCCCTGGCTTCTATCACATCCTATGACAGCCTGTTTTATATCTACGTTCTTCCGGTGTCGCGCTTTTTCTGAGGTGTCTCCAGCTTTCTGGTGAAAGTGGATGGTACCGTGCTTTGCACCGACGACACCACACTGAAGTCCTTGGTAGACGTCAAAGGACTGGTTTCCTGCATAGACAACAGCACACTGAGATCTTCTGGAAACCCAGTCGCCACGGAGCCCGAGATGATGCTCCAGAAAAGGAGATTAAATTTTGTTATAAACAATTCCAGGTTTTGATCGCTCATATCATGAAACCAGTTCTGCTTTTACGTACTCTAATTCAGGTCCATCTTCAAGTTGAGGTTCAGCTTCATGTCCACCAGCAGACTGCTCCTGCTGGGTGGCCTCTGGAGTTGAGGGCGATCTAATTGATAAAAAAAAAAACATTGAAAGAAATGCAGTTCCAGTCAACGTGCATATCAAGTTTATATCCACCCAAAACTTCAGATCAGAGATCAGAGATTGAGCAAGGCCTACGATCCTCGTCCTCAACGCAGGCGATGGTTGCTTCTAGTGAGATCTTTAAATAAGGAGCGTGTAGAATCTCGAGTACGACGCTGAGATCAATGTTTTGCTCCTCCTTCTTCCTCTGCCTCTGGATAGCTTCAATGTTTTCTTCTTTCTGGTACTTCACTGCAAATTAAAGATAAAAGGACCCCATCAGCCAGAGTATTTCTATGAAACAGAACAAATACAGCCATTTACATTTACAAAATTTGTGATTACTCACGCGATATGGCCTTCCTGCTTTTCCTCGACATCGATCTGGTAAAGCTTCTCGGATGAGGTAGCCATACATTCAGTGGCACGTGTGCATCCTGACACGATCTTCCTTACATAATTGGCAGAGCAGGCATTATTTTTGGTTTACAGAAAGCAAAGTGGTTTGTCCAATTCCTCAAAGTACTTGCATATTGTAGACCCATTTATAGTGCTGAGAACTTCATCTCCAACCGCGTGGTTTACAACATCCTCCACCATTCGAACCTCAGCTTTTAGAGTTTCATCGACGAGGGATGTGTACGTTTTTAAGTATCTGTGAAAGTGGTCTGCAAAAGCCTTATCCCGTCACATGTTGTGACCTTTATGTCTCCACTAGATACATTCACAGTTAACAACTCTTCCCCTTAAGAGAGCTGTTGGGAGGTCTTCATACTCCTGCGAAATTCCTCTGGTCTCCTTTTCATAAGGTACATGTTTGTGACGTGTACTTCAATTCGCTTGACTGACTTGTCACACACGCTGCACCTTGTTAAAGAGTATCGGTTCTTTTGCTTGGATTTCGTGGGATACTGCGACTTGGCGGCTGTTTGCAGAAGCTCTGTCAGCTCTTTCTCCTTTTCCAGCATTTGAGTTCTATCATCTTTGCTCAGGTACCGATGGCACTGTGCAAAGTGGCGTTTCAAGTTCATCGTCTTGCCACTGCAGCCACCTAATGGGCATGGCTTCCTGCAAAGAAGATACAAGTGAGTGAGTGAATTAATATGCATGTATTGTAATGTCATTCCCAACAATTTGTAGCAACTGGTCAAAGTGTGTGAAACTCAGAAATACTCTCAGTGACCTGCTGAAGGTAGTGCGTTTCCTTGGCCGGGCCCGGTGCCTCCCAAGTCGTTCTTTCAGTTTCACGGCCTGTACCTTCTTCACAGCCCCCCATAAGTCCTCTGCTACCTCTAGGCAAACTGACTGCTTCTGTTTTAACATTGACAGTTCTCTTTCATGAGCCCTATTTTTTTTTTTTTTTTTTTTTTTTAGAAGAAGAACAACTCGCTGATTTCATTCAGAGTTGGGGGTTTCCCAACCTTCCCAAAGATGTTTTCATCGTGTTCCTCCCGTGACTTCCGGGACAGATCTAATCGTTTCATGATGTCCTCGGGAATGTCTCTACTGGTAGAGGCCACTGCGTCTACTTGAGCTGCTGTCAGTTTGATTGAGGCATTGGAGGAATCAGAGGATGAGCCTGTTGCGATAGGAATTGTATCACATACACACTCATGCATATACGATAATCATAATATTTCCACTCATATAACAGCCACCGTATTCATACCTTCCTTGGTGGAGTCTAGGTCAGATGAACAGGTCTCCTTAGCAGTGGCACCGCTGCCAGTTGCAATAAAAGAGACCCGTAGGTAAAGACAGTCAGAATTTGAATGGGCAATAGCACATAAAATTATGTGTGTGTACTCACATGGCACTCCCAAGTCAAGAGCGTGCGGCTTCCGTCTCTTCTCCAAATCGTTGAGAAAGTTTCTCGTTGCTTCCTCTTCCTCGAAGGACAATGACTGCCTCAACCTCTTTTGAGAACTAACATATCCCTCCACAGTGAACGAATTGTCGTCGCAAGAATCGGTCAACACTCGATTCAGAATCCATTTTCCTGGTTAAGTTTTTACCCTGTAAGCTGTGGGGTAAAAGATAAAATGTTCAAAGTTTCCATATAGCAGAGTAAAATGTTAACCTACGCGAAGTAGGTGGTTTGGAGTCAGAGTTTTTCTTCTCATGTAGGCTAAGGTGGTCCACGGCACCATTAATGGTGAACCCCATCTGCCAACCGGGGGACGTGCCCCTACGCTGTCTAGCCTCAGCATAGGGATCATTTTGGGCGTGTTATTTTTTATTTATTTATTTTATTTTTTTCAGAGCTCCGAAACGAGAAGACGGTTCTGACCGACGATATTGCGTGCGGCGTCACCCTCGGGATGCGTTATCGCACGGAAAGTGGAGTTACCATCACCAAGAGAGAGAGAGGGGTCGCTTCATTGAAGCCTGATCGCATTGGCAAACACAATAATAACATAATATGAAATGATAATAATATTATTATTATTAATGGTAGTCATGATAGCCAGTCCAAGCCACTCATAGCCGCGAATAGACCGTTTGAGCTTCCCGACAGTGTGAGTGAGCTCTATATCAAAGCTAATACGAGCAGACTGGCAAAAAATCATGTTTGATGGTAACTACGGTTACGCATCTCGAGGGTGACACCGCACGCAATGTCGTGGTAGCCCTTAGTTTCCGTCTGATCAGGCAGAGCTTCCGACATGCAGTATCAATAATCGTCGGCAAAGCTTCGACAGCGCGTGCACGTTAACTACTGCAGCATCGGGCAGAGCATCCGACATGCAGTATTCATAATCGTCAGCAGAGCATCGACAGCGCGTGCATGTTAATTACTGCTGCATCGGGCAGAGCATCCGACGTGCAGTATTCATAATCGCCGGCAAAGCTTCGACAGCGCGTGCATGTTAATTACTGCTGCATCGGGCAGAGCATCCGACGTGCAGTATTCATAATCGTCGGCAAAGCTTCGACAGCTCGTGCAACCCCCTCTCTTTTATGAGAAGTTACACGGCATAAGCTGCAATCAGCCTTCAATGCAGCGACCCCTCTCTCTTTACGTGATGGTGACTACTCTCCGGGCGTTGACGCATCTCGAGGGTGACACCGCACGCAATGTCGTCGGTAGCCCTTAACTTCACCTGCTCGGGCAGAGCCTCCGACAGGCAGTATTGATGATATGCATTTCGAGGGTGACACCGCACGCAATGTTGTCGGTAGCGCTTAGCTTCACCTGCTCGGGCAGAGCCTCCGACAGGCAGTATCAATAATATGCATCTCGAGGGTGGCACCGCACGCACAGTTGTCAGTAGCCCTTAGGATTTGCTTCCGGGTTTTATAGGTGAACGTGTTTTCAGAATTGTTCAATTATCTAGTGAACTTATGTATACTTACACCTTCAAATAGAGTATATATCCTGAAAATATTATGAAATTCCCATGCACCGAAGATGGTGTAATGAATATTTTTTGATAGTGAATATGATATTATAAAAAAAAAAATACATACCGCTAAAGTCAATCTTTCCATATCAATTAGCATGGCAAGAAATGAAAGATCAATTAGCTTGGCAAGAAATGAAAGATTAGAGTCTTGGTAACAGCTTGGTAAACCCATATTTCATCTAACTCTCATCTATGTTCTTTAAATGAATTTTTATTTTGACTTATGGATAAATGCTGTAAAATTCTGGTAGAAAAAAATCAAACAAAAATGTCAGTCATAGTATACTTTATTTAACGCTAACCAAATAAAAGGAAATTTTATTCTCTTCAAAAATAAACAAAAATGAACAAAATCGGTCAATTCATACCAGAGATATGGCTCACTAATTGTTGGAAAAATGAATTTTACAGGAGAGCCATTTAAAGTTTAAAAAGAATGTGTCGCCATATTTAAAACTCTCCTGCACCGTAGTCACGCCTGTCATGTCTTTCTTGTTTACGTTTTCTCACCACACGCATACACTCACGCCTCCTGCCACGTATTTTGATGGATGACTGCTGTATTTGAGTGTACGGTGGTGCAAAGAGAGGAAGCACAAATCCGTCTTCATACCCGACGTTGTAGTCTAAGACAGCTTGCCCAATAGCATATTCCAGAAAGTTTTTGTTTGCATTCTTATACTCTGAGCAGTACCGCCAGATACGTGAATGCAAGTGCTCATTCACGTTTTGTATTTTTCCAAGGAGGCATGCAGATAATAATTTGTCGGAGGTTAGCCTCTTCTTGCAGGTAACCTTTTCTAAATATAATATTTTCATCTTCAACTGCTAGCATCTGTGACGACTGACAAACTTCTAATCTTCTCCTTTTAACAGATGAGGTGGAGGGGCTTGGAGTGGAGGTGCTTTGGGAAGACGTGCTTGGAGTACAGGCTGTTGGGTTGGAGGTGATTGGAGTCGCCGCGGTGGAGGCAGGTGGCGTGGCTGGAACACTGATGTCTTCTTCCTCTTCTAACTTTCGTTTTTTACACTCCCTGGCCATCTCCGCTTTCTTGCGCATCTTCAACACGTGCTTCTTTACCCCTCCCATGATTACAGCTTGAGAAATAATGGCAAAAAAGAATAAATCGCGTGTGTATCTGGGAGGCCGGGAAGCGACAACCTTACCCCATCAGCTTTGGTAAGGCACTGAAGGCCAGGGCCCGTATTCTACATAGTGCTTATGGTCGACCATAACTAACCGTCAAAGCTAACAGAATTTATGACCGTCAGTAGAATCACCGTCAGAAGTCTTCTTCTTCTTCTTCTTGTCGTCGGCCATAGCGCAGTAAATCAACAACACCGTGAGCCGCTAGAACGCACGGCTCACAATTTGTTAACTTTAAATTTATGGAATATAATATATTATTGACATAATTTTCTTTGATTTAAATTATTTTGACCTCATATTACGACTTTTGGGGAAGTTAGAAATAGTAAATTATAAATTCGTTATGAGAAAATGCGCTGAAACGTATTACCGTTGAAAAGTGTGTAAACAAATGTACCGCCCTCTCAGCTGTTCGGTAGTGTTTACTCACGGCCAGCACAGCATGGATTCTCAATCTAAACGTCAAAGGAAGGCTAACTGGGGAGACGACGAGTCTCTCCAGCTGGCAATGTTATACAGGGACGAAGTCCACGTATTGAAGAGGAACTTCAAGACGGTTGGTGTTTCCAACCAAAAGAAACACGATGTATGGACGAAGATTACGGCCGACCTGAATGGACAGTTCCACCATGAGAGGACGGCCGTAGAGGTAAAGAAGCGATGGTTCACCATCACTTCTAAGTCAAGGATGAAGCTGAACAACTTTCGAGATCATCGGAATGGAACTGGTAAGTAAGTTTTCATATATTTGCTTTAACTGATAAACACCCATTACACATTTTTTGGCTCATTCTGAGCACTTTGAATATCATATATATATATATATATATATATATATATATATATATATATATATATATATATATATATATATATATATATATATATATATATATATATATATATATATATATATATATATATATATATATATATGGTAATGATTCATTTTAGTACCATGCCAAATGGTTCGCTTTGCCTCTTGAGCGTTGGCCGAGGCAGTCACTGACGGGTAAACGGCGGGAGTAAGGGACTCAGGCCTCACGAGCGCTGGCCGAGGCCAGCGGGTAATCGGCGGGGGTAGGTCGCTCGCCCTTAATGGTTCGCTTTGCCTCCTGAGCGCTGGCCGAGGCAGTCACCGACTGCTCGAGTGACGGGTAAACGGCTGGAGTAACGGACAAGTCAAGGAGACACTGGCCCTTCATACGACATACAATTTGCTGTATGGCGGGTAAACTTTACCTCTCTAGCGCTAGACGATGCCCTCAGTCATGAATCGTGTGGCGGGTAAACGGCGGGGGTAACGCGCCAGCACCTGGGGCGGTAAACGGCGGGGGTAGGTCGCTCGCCCTTATAATGGTTCGCTTTGCCTCTTGAGCGCTTGCCGAAGCAGTCACTGAATCCTCGAGTGACGGGTAAACGGCTGGAGTAACGGACATGTCAGGGAGACACTGGCCTTTCATACGACATACAATTTGCTGTGTGGCTGGTAAACTTATCGTCTTGAGCGCTGGACGAGGCCCTCAGTCATGAATCGTGTGGCGGGTAAACGGCGGGGGTAACGCACAGGCACCTAATGGCTCGCTTTGCCTCGCGAGCGCTGGACGAAGCAAGGGGGAAGGGATATCTCATGACCGCGGTAGCGTATTTTAATTAACACCAAAAGCATATTCAATGCAGACTTGCGTAGCGTAGATACGTCTAAAATTGAAGTAATTCCTAGGGACATCTCATGACTGAGTGCTCGCATTTTCAATCAATCAGCACCGTACACATTACAGTTGAACCCCATTAACTATACACTTGCGTAGTGTACATATGTTGCTCACTTTCAGTCCGGGAGAAAAGGAGCATTTTGGGGTGCTCAGCTCAATTCGTGCTCCCTATCTCGCTCATTCCAGTCCCACCAAGAAAATCGGACTTTCAGGGACTGGAATGAGCGAGATAGGGACCACGGACTGAGCTGAGCACCCTAAAATGCACCTTTTCTCCCGGACTGAACGTGAGCAACATACCTACACTAAGCAAGTGTATATTTAATATGGTTCAACTGTAATGTGTGCGGTGCTGATTGATTAATATCTTCAATTTTAGACATTCCTACGCTACGCAGGTGGATAGTTAATGTGGTTCAACTGTAATGTCTGAGGGTGCTAATTACTTGAAAATACGCTACCCCAGTCATGAGATGTCCCTAGGAATTTCTTCAACTTTAGACATACTGACGCTACGCAAGTCTACAATTAATTTGTTTTCGGTGCTAATTAAAATACGCTACCGCAGTCATGAGATATCCCTAGGAATAGCTTCGGGAGAAAAGGAGGATTTTGGGGTGCTCAACTCAGTCCGTGCTCCCTATCTCGCTCATTCCAGTCTCAGAAATTCCGATTTTCTTTGGTGGGTCGGCTGGAGTAACGGACAAGTCAATGAGACACTGGCCGTTCATACGACATACAATTTGCTATGTGGCGGGTAAACTTTGCCTCACGAGCGCTGGACGAGGCCCTCAGTCATGAATCGCGTGGCGGGTAAACGGCGGGAGTAACGCGCCGGTGTGGCGAGATATTGTGATCGATTAAGGCTCGCCGAAATATTTTGACCGATTCGCGAGACTCGTTTCATGCCGCCTGCCAGGCGCACGACCCACCACCGCCCGCAGCCCGCGACCGACGCTAGTTGCTCTCTAGACTCTGTTAAGGTTGGGTGTTACTGACATTGATCTGACTCTAGTGAGTGGACTTTCCTCATCAGACTTGTGATGCAGACCACCTCAGATCTCAACAACATGGAGAAGGACACCTTTGAGGCGTACGTATTTATATATTGGTATCCATTTCGATTCAGTTGGTAAATTAAAGATAACTTTCAAGGTGGGTGCTGACCGCATGGGTTGCCAGTCACTACGGCCCTCAACCACTACGGCCCCAGTCACTTCGGCCTCTGACCCTAGTCACTACGGCCCCAACATGAGTCACTACGGCACCAACCCCTAGTCACTTCGGCCGACTCAGACCAACCACCCTAGTCACTTCGGCCATCATTAGAAAGTATTTTTAATGAAAACTGGTATTCTTTCCTGCTTGCATTAATAGGAAATAATTGCAGTAAGACATGTTGATAAAAGAAAAATATATTTAACACAGAAATAGCTATATAACCAGAATGTATATGGTTCATACAAACTGTACAAATCCTAGTCGTACAACACATATAAGGGAATCTGATACAGTATACATATATTTAGGTTTAAAACTTGTGATGTAATATCTAATATATAGTATGTATAAAACAGCATTTTAAAACCTATGATATAATACATAAAACACCATTTATTGGGAAGGTCCATTTGTACATAACTTCGAACATGCTTTTAAGAGGTGATTGGTGGTAATTTCATGGTCTTCATACCGTTTCCATAGGGCAAATATTTTGCCTTGCACTGTTCTAAACTGACGGCGCTGGCGACGTGTGTGTTTACCATCCTTGACAAGACGGACCTCTACAGTTACATTTTTTGCTTCTTTGTACAGTAATGGCACTAAAACATAAAATGGAATATGAGAGCTGCCTGCCATACCATTCAACTTTCTGTGGTATCCCTCTACGTCATTGTTAGTCCGGATACTCTGCCCGAATACAGTCCAGTCACTTGGCGCCCAGAATCCATTGATCCAAGTTTCTTTAATATAATCCATTAGAATTTTAAGTGGTCCAGGAGGCACTCGTAATTCAACCTGTTCAAATGTTGTTTTTATGTGTTCTTCAGGGAGGAAAGGAAGTGCCATGAGCTGCCTTATGAAATCCTTAGTTGGGCGATGATTCATGTATGGTGCAGCCAGTCCTATTTCTTGGATTTTTCTCCAAATGGCTTGATTCCAATGGAACGAGCATCCTTGCAATTTTACTATCGGGAGTAAGGTCCTGACAGCCGACCATACAGCAACTTCAAAATCTAAAACCAATTTCTCTACTTTGCACTCCTGTAGTATGTCTAAAATAACCTTAAAAACTTTCTTATAATCTTTTTTTCTTTTCCCCGACATGAGGGTAAATACTAGAGGTACTTGTTTTATATTTCCTTATATTCCTTTCACGAATGCATGGATGCCAAATAATTGATAGAATGGCTTGCGCACTACACGAAATGTAGCATCCACGTACCACGTCCTTGCATTCTTGAGTAAAGCAAGTTGTTCAGAAGTAGCGAATATTAAGTGTCGGCCACCAGTTATAGCAATATCCTTCTAAAGGAACTCTTTTGGGATGTAATTGTCATCCAATTCAAAGTTCAAATTATCTGGTTCATCAGGTCTGTCACCCTGTCTAAGGCGATTTAGAGACCGTGCTATGTTAACTGTATTTAAACAGGCTGCATCATCCACTTCTGTGGCAGTTCTAGCACGATCCACTAAAGAAGAAGCGGATGAAAAAATGTTAACCTTCTCTTTGGCTAAGGCCTTTGCAGTAGCAATGACTTCAGCCTTAAAAGTAGCACCTTGTTGGGGTTCGTGAACATGATGATGAGATCCTCCGGTGAAAATGGAGCCATTCTGAAGGACAGTAGCAGGACATGTTAGCATCTTGTTTCTCACACTACAGCGCCAAGTTACTTTACCAGTTGGATTTTTCTTCTTCCCTGTGGCCTTTTGGTTATAGGTATAACCAAAGGAATCTACAAGGAAGGCATTTCCTCTTCTCGTACCACCTTCAACGATCTTAAAAGAGTTTATTAATTCATCCCCTATACTTGGAACTTCATCAATAATGTCATCAGGTAGAATACTTTCTTCATATTCCTCTGGCAAGGCTGGTCGGGTGCTGATGTCCGGGATAGATCCTACCTCCTTCAAAACTCCCCCTTCCTCCGTCTCCAACAGATATGTACAACATCAGTATCATCACTAATAACATCAATACCATCCCTAACAACATCAGTAACATTTTAATAATAATAATAATAATAATAATAATGATCATAATAATAATAATAATAATAATAATAATAATAATAATAAAAACTCACCTTCATTATCTACTGGTCGGGTGCTAACGTCATCAAGAAGTAAAGCTTCCAAAGGTGTGCTTTCAGCCATAGGGACGATGTTCTGATAAACTACCGCTTCCTCCTCCTCCAACTTGTTTTTCACTATAGTATAATAAAAACATAAAATTTACCTTCTACTTCTGAACATGTGATGCAGATCCAGTGCATGTGTAGCTCCCCTTTCACCATGGAACGATAATCCTTGTAGGAAATCCCGGTGTTACACTTCCTGTGTTGCCAGCGTTCACAGTTAGCGCACTGAATGGCATGCTGACGAGGCCGAACTTCACTCGCGCAAACCACACAGGGATATTCCATGATGGAGAATGATAACAGAACTGCCAGGGAGCGAATCCACAAAGCGTTAGTGGGATGGGGAGGCGTTAATAGCGCCGTTTTCTTCCACATCGGCATGCTGGAACGCTCCAAATGGGTAAGCGGTGAGTGTATTTTGCGCCGATTTCTGTCGTTAGTTACACCTAGGTCCGAGGTGGTGTAAAACACATATATAATTATTTTTGTGCACAATTTGACCTTTTTATTAACTGTTTATAAGCTTTATCACCATAGAAGCATGTATATGCCATGCAAAAAGTGAAATTTTAAATGGAACACCCCAAAATATGCCTGAAAACGAGGCGGCTGACAGTCTGCCCTTAGTACCCCTTACCCTAGCGTCACGCATACACACAGCAGCTTACGAAATGAATATTATCCTCGCATATTTTCACGCCCGTGCTCTGAGGAGGGAAAGACGGTTTCGGGATCGTCTTGAACCCTTAGAATTAAGTGACAGTGAACTTATTCAAAAGTATCGCTACCCTCGGCAAGAACTAACCCTCCTCTTTCAGGAGCTGCAGCCTCAGCTTGAGAGGAGGACAAGGCGTAGCCAGGCCTTACCAACCCACACACAGGTTTTGCTGGCCCTGAGATTTTTGGCAAGTGGCTCCTTTCAACATGTCATTGGAGACACTGCAGGTAACATTTATATAGTTTATTGGTGTTGCATGCTTCCGCCGCTCAGTGCATCTGCCATCACTTATTAATGTCTGTTGCCCTACATTGTTTTGCACCTAAATCTTAATGGTCAGGGAGAATTGTGGGTGCTACTATAGCGTGAGGTCTACCACACTATAGCGTGAGGTCTACCACACTACTACACTATAGCGTGAGGTCTACCACATTGTAGCGTGAGATCGACCTACCGTTAGTACTATACCACACAGAAATGTAAAAATAAACATGCTATCATATATTTAGACAAATTTATACTACCCAACCTAACCTAAACCTATACTAACCCAACCTAACCTAATCTAAACTAACCCAACGTAACCTAACATAACCTAATCTAAAATAACCCAACGTAACCTGAAGTAACCTAAAATAACCCAACCTAACCTAACGTAACCTAAACTAACCCAACCTAACCTAACCTAACCCAATTTAACCTAACATACCTAAACTAACCCAACCTAACTTAACCTAACCTGACCTAACCTAACCGGATGTTCTTTACCCAACATAACCTAACCTAATATAACAACCCAACCTAACCTAACCTAACCTAACTTAACCTAACCTCTTATTTGCCTGATAATCCTTTCCTGGATGCCTACCTTAATCC
The DNA here is from genome assembly GCF_024679095.1 of Eriocheir sinensis. NCBI lineage: Eukaryota > Metazoa > Arthropoda > Malacostraca > Decapoda > Varunidae > Eriocheir > Eriocheir sinensis. Next base: position 65,311 of record NW_026112125.1, read on the forward strand.
CCACACACACACCTGGCTGCAGAGCTAATCTGGCTGACTATTTTTATTGCTCTATGATCTAGTATGGCGGTAGACCTCACCCCTGCTCCTGCTGGGTAGGCCACATATGGCGGTAGACCTCACGCTATAGTAGCACCGAATTGTGCCTTCCCTTCAAGGGATTGAGTGGGGGCCTAAATCCTCAATAGGTTAGTTTATTTTCTTAAAGGGGGGTTGAAGGGGAGTGTAAACCCCCACATGCTTATGTTAAGTTATAGTAGTTTCCATATACAAACTTTCATGTGTTACACAAGCCAGCATCAGCAGGCTTTGGTGTGGGCAAAGTTCCCAATAGGTTAGTTTGTCTTCTTAAAGGGGGGTTGAAGGGGAGTCTGAACCCCCACATGCTTAGGTGAAGTTACAGTAGTTTCCATATATACACTTTCAGGTGTTACACAAGCCAGCATAAGCCGGGTCTTGGACCGGATTTGCACCGTCTTGAGTGACAAGTCGGTGCAAGAAATCAAGATGCCTCCTACAAATATTGAGCGGAGGAGAATTGCTCGGAAGTTTTTAAGGATTCAAAACTTCCCAAGGGTTATTGGAGCCATTGATGGTAAGATTATCCTTTTTTTTTTATTTAGTGATGCTATTATAATTACACATTCCATTGAGATTCCCTTTGGGTGAAAGGTACCAGATTACCCCTTGCTCCTTTTAAGCATTTAAAAATTTGTAGTATTTAATTTCAGATGTTTCCATATCAAATTTATCAGTTTAATATATATATATATATATATATATATATATATATATATATATATATATATATATATATATATATATATATATATATATATATATATATATATATATATAGATAGATAGATAGATAGATAGATAGATAGATAGATAGATAGATACAGTGACTGTAATATGATAATTTAGTACTTTTATTTGTTTGCACAGGCACCCATGTTGCCATCAAGGCCCCATCTGTAGACGAGGCCCTGTATTTCAACAGGAAAAGGTATCACTCCCTGAACATCCAACTTGTTTGAGATGCTGATGGAGTGATACTCATTTACTGCTCCAGATTCCCAGGTATATTATTTTTGAATTGCATAAAAATTTCACCTATCCATGTACTGTATTAATTATCGTGCGACTGAACAAGATTAGTGTTACTGCAAAAGAAAACGGTGTGATAAGCCTTGACATTAGATATAAATGTGCAAGATCTGATATATTACTATGATATAGGGCTTAACTCTGCCACACCTATTTTAAATATACTTTACTGTGTTTGTCTAAGTTCATGTATATTAAATTCTAGGTTCTACACATGACGCCTTCGTGTGGGCCAACTCTGAGCTGAAACAGCGGTTTCAGGAAGGGGAGTTTGGGGACTTCCTGCTTGTTGGTGAGTATCTTCATAAAAAGTGCATGAGTGTACCAGTATTTCAGAGCCATGTCTTATATAAAATAGTAACATTAACTGGCAGACCATCCATCACCTTAGTGACAGCAAACTTACACCTACTGCCGTATGTACCAATGCAGTCTTAATAGGTTGTACAATCTTTATGGCCATTTTTATGTTATCTGAAAAATAAATTGCTTCATACTTAACTTAGAAGATAACTTTTTCACAATACCATTTCATGCATGATAAGCAGGCCTGCTACATGACAAAACAATAAGAAATCTTATTTTGGATCATATTATTGCAGGTGACAGTGGGTATCCCCTTGAGCCCCATCTCATGGTGCCAGTGAGCAACCCCTCCACTGAAGCGGAGAACCGCTACAACAGGGGGCATGCCCAAACGAGGGTGATTGTTGAGCAGACGATTGGGATGTTGAAGAGTCGCTTTAGGTAATGAAGTGACATAATGCTGTGTAGAGTAGTGCTTGCTATAGATATAATTGTTAAGTATTACAAACATTTTATTTGTGTCTCTATAGTATACTTTGTAGATACACTTGTTTTGAAGGAATCCTCTCTTTTAATATGAAATCTTGCTTCTCACAGGTGTCTGCACTCTTCTGGGGGAACACTGCAATATGCACCCATCAAGTGTGCAAAAATTGCAAATTCATGCATGCTACTGCACAATCGCTGCATCAAGCGTCGTATTCCTATTCCTTCTGATGTATGTAACTTTTGCTATTGCGCTGGACATATCAAAAGCTTTTGATAGGGTCTGGCACAAATCTTTGCTTTCTAAACTACCCTCCTACGGTTTCTATCCTTCTCTCTGTACATTTATCTCCAGTTTCCTTTCTGACCGTTCTATTTCTGCCGTGGTAGACGGTCACTGTTCTTCCCCTAAATCTATTAACAGTGGTGTCCCACAGGGTTCTGTCCTATCTCCCACTCTTTTTCTGTTGTTCATTGATGATCTTCTTTCCAAAACGAACTGTCCTATCCACTCCTACGCCGATGATTCCACTCTGCATTATTCAACTTCTTTTAATAGAAGACCCACCCTTCAGGAACTTAACGACTCAAGGCTGGAGGCTGCAGAACGCTTAGCCTCAGACCTTACTATTATTTCCGATTGGGGCAAGAAGAACCTGGTGTCCTTCAACGCCTCAAAAACACAGTTTCTCCACCTATCCACTCGACACAATCTTCCAAACAACTATCCCATATTCTTTGACAACACCCAGCTATCACCTTCCTCAACACTAAACATCCTCGGTCTATCCTTAACTCAAAATCTCAACTGGAAACTTCATATCTCATCTCTTACTAAATCAGCTTCCTCGAGGCTGGGCGTTCTGTACCGTCTCCGCCAGTTCTTCTCACCAGAACAGTTGCTGTACATATACAGGGGCCTTGTCCGCCCTCGTATGGAGTATGCATCTCATGTGGGGGCTCCTCACACAGCTCTTCTTGACAGAGTGTTGGCTAAGTCTCTTCGTCTCATCAGCTCTCCTCCTCATACTGATAGTCTTCTACCTCTTAAATTCCGCCGCAATGTTGCCTCTCTTTCTATCTTCTATCGATATTTCCACGCTGACTGCTCTTCTGAACTTGCTAACTGCATGCCTCCCCCCCTCCCGCGGCCCCGCTGCACTCGGCTTTCTACTCATGCTCATCCCTATACTGTCCAAACCCCTTATGCAAGAGTTAACCAGCATCTTCACTCTTTCATCCCTCACGCTGGTAAACTCTGGAACAATCTTCCTTCATCTGTATTTCCTCCTGCCTACAACTTGAACTCTTTCAAGAGGAGGGTATCAGGACACCTCTCCTCCCGAAATTGACCTCTGATTTTCGACACTCCTTTAACCTCTGTTCGGGAGCAGTGAGTAGCGGGCCTTTTTTTCTTTTTTTTTCTTTGCGCCCTTGAGCTGTCTCCTTAGCTGTAAAAAAAAAAAAAAAAAAAAAAAAAACCTAACCACATATTTTCATGTACTTTAAAGGAGATATCAATATCAAGGTCATTAGATTTGGCACAGTAGAGGCATGATCGGTCTTTCAATTGTTGTTTGAGTAATAGAAAATGGTCTGATGCATATTCATGGTATGAAAATATATATTTTTTCACACATAATATTGTCTTGAGAATTCCCAGGTTTAGGTAAAAATTTTCATTGTCACATTAAAAGACTACTCTTCTTATATCAACTTTTAAAGAAATGGAAAGTTCATCTTCAAACCCAAAGATATATCAGGCTCTCACAAATGTCATCAACTTATTTCCAGCTTCCACCAGTAGACAACGAGGAAGTGCCCCAGGCTGCCGTCATCCGTGCTGTGCAGAGAGGGCAGCGAGGACTTGGCAGAGCTGTGCAGCAGGAGATTATACAGCATTTTTACCAGCCATGAAGTAAGACAGGCAGACAGCACTGGCATGTGTTATTGAGTATATAAGGATTGAAAGAATGCCTTTCCATGTCTCAGTACATGTAAAATTATATAAGTGCAGGATTTTAATATCAAGAAGAATTCGCTGGCAAATGTTAGGTTAGAGTAATACAAATCTATACCAAAAAGGAGTGTATATATTATGGTAACAGTATCACTTAAATATTACACTGACACAATACTATAACTACCAAATTAACAATATCCTGAATCACAGCACCAAGAAAATGCACAATATGGCATTACCCTGTAAATATCACAGTAACACTGTCATGAATCACAGCACGCAAAAAATTAATAAATATTTGAACATTATATTGTACATACACTCTTGAATCACAGCACCAAAAAATACAAAACATTTTAGAATTATAATGTACTTAACATAGGTGCCTCAATACTCCCTTCTTGAAGGCACTAAGTAATAGGCTGAAGGAAATACAGGTTCAGATAGGCTGTTCCAGAGTTAACCAGTGAAAGGGAAGAATTAATACAGGTACATAAGTGGTTTTATACAGTATAGGGGTGAGCTTGAGTAGAAAGACATGGTGTGAAGATTAAGGAATAAGGGAGGCATGCAGTTAGCAAGTTCAGAAGAGCAGTAAGCATGAAAATAATTAGAAAATGGAGAGCGAAGCAACAATGCAAAGAGATTTTAATGGTTGAAGACAGTTACAGAGAAAAGGTGATTGTAGAAGACAACTGACAGGAAACTTTTTTTTTTTTCAGGAGTTCCATAGCAAGAGCTACAAACTCCTGCAGAGAGGCCATCATGCCTCTCTGTGCTGCTGCCATGTTCTCCAGAACCTGCTGCTGCGTTGCAGCCATCTGCTCAATGGCCTGCACCAACCTCTGCAGTGCCTCCCCTTGCTCCCTCTGGATCATGACGAGAGCATCCAGGCTGCACTGCATATCCACTTGTGTGACCTGAGCTTGGGCGAGAACCTCCAGGTCTTTGGAGTGAGCAACTGCATTTAAAAAGGAAAACATTAATTATTTTTTTTTTTTACTACAACTTACAAAATATATTTTTAATAAAGTTATGTCTTTCTCCTGAATTACTCCTTATACCTATATATAATACCCACAACTAAACACACATTTGCCAGAAACATGTATACCTAAAAACTTAGACCAAAGCAGCTGGAACAAAAACTGTTACCTGCAGGAGTTCTGCGCCTTCTTCTCTGGGCACCTGGTAGTGGTGGTTGGGAAGCAACAGGCCGGTGGGTAGCGGCAGGCTGGGAAGGGACAGGCCGGGGGGAAGTGAAGGGCTGAGGAGTTGCAGCAGGCTGGGAAGCGACAGGGTGGAGGGTAGAGGCAGGCCGGGCAGCAACCTCACCAGCAGCTGCATCCGTGAAGCTGAAGATATATAAATGAGGGTAGAAGTAAATGTTTTCCTATGTACTGTACAAATAAAATACATTTAATAACTACATTGCTTGACTGTAATAAATAAATTATTGGAAAAGGTTACACATGACACATGTGCATACACTGTTCATAGGTATGTAGTGAAGAATAAATCTTAAGTCATACTTATTCACCTTATAGTGGTGTTCTCTTCTAAGTTGAAAATTTCAATAAATTGGGAGTCCCCCAATGAGACACCAACACCACTGCTGGTGGAAGGCTGCGGTTCCTCCACAGAACCTGACAACCCTGTAGAAAGAAAATGCTTGCATTAATTGAGGTGATATTCTGGCAGATATATATTCTTTTAATGCTCTGTTGCTCCTCTGTTTTTTATTAATACTACATATGACTAATTCCTATTTTCCATGCAGCTCAAAATTATCCCTGGACTGTTGCCTCTCCTCTTGCTAATTTCAGCAATAACTTAGGAAATATAAAAAGAAACTACTATAGAAACAGATTAAGGAAGTGAAATGGGATTGGTGGACTGATCTGTGGAGATGTGGAACTAGTGGGGGAATCCCCACCTGTGGAGATACCACAGTCCAGGGATCAATTTGTGCTGCATGGACCATAATTGTAATTTGTCTTTGTTTCCCTTACTCATTGTGGCACCCTGACTGTCGGGGAGTGGTAGTCCTGTGACTGCCACAGGGGACATCATCCTTAACACCACCTCCTCTACAGCTGTGTAGCTGGTGGTGTCTGAAGGTCCCCCACCTGCAGACATACAAAAGTTGCAATTATCAACCACTTAAAAGCTCTCATGTTAAGCTAAATTCATCTGTTAAATTTTGGCTTTAATACTTATTATGAGGGTAAATTTTGAGAATCATATACCTTTATTAAAGGAGAGGGTCTTTGCCCCCCTTAGTCAGCCGCACAAACTAGGTTTACAACTAAGCTACCGATAACGTTTTGAGCAAAAACGTTGGACTCACCGGTGCCTGCGAGGTGCCTCTGCTCTTTGCCCGCCTTAACCTTCACCAGGCTTCGTAAGTCTTTGAACTTGCGGCGGCACTCCTCTTCTGTCCTCCCGACACGGCTGACCTCGTTGACGAGAGCTGTCACCTCCTCCCACGCTCGCTGTTTTTTCTCCCCCGTCACTTTTGATCCCTCCAGCCTTCCTAGAATTATGTGGCGACGCCGCTCCACCTCCTCCACCAAGGTCAATGCCTCAGTTTCAGAGAATTTTGGCCTCCGCTGATGTTTTACGTATGGAAGCGCCATGGTTAGAAACTCGACTGTGGCGCCACAGTATGTAAACAATGCCCTCATGACTCACTCGGCGATAAGAGAGTCTTCTTGTGATTGGTTGCCTTGCGTGTGACGTCGAGTCAGTGACGTATCACCCCCGGCAGCCAATGAGCACAATTTGAGGCGTCTGCGCCAATCCCAGCAAACCTTGAGGTATGGCTTTGTTATGCTGGCGCACAGAAAACTGGCGTTCGCAAAGAGTAGAGTAAAATACTCCGCGTTACCAATGTTTTCCAGTATCGGCTGGATCTTCATGACTTGTAAGCAAAGCAGCGAAGCAGGCGAATATTAACCCGTCACCCAAAAATAGAGGTTCGGAACTAAGTGTATAATGGCTAGTGATCGTGAGAATATCATCTTTTATTCTCTCTCTCTCTCTCTCTCTCTCTCTCTCTCTCTCTCTCTCTCTCTCTCTCTCTCTCTCTCTCTCTCTCTCTCTCTCTGTTTATTAGAGAGAGAGAGAGAGACCACATGTCAATTTCTCTCTCTCTCTCTGTGAGGCCTGGATGATATATCCAGGAGGAGTTGGACTGAGACAAACAACACAAATATACAAACAAGTGGTTTATTGAATTCTTTAGACATATACATAGACAACATATGATTTATACACTTTTGGTAATATATACATGTATGATTCTATATTCCTTTCCTTGGTTATGAAATGACATGTGGTTTCTCTCTCTCACTGTAGTTCTTATATTAAGTTAACATCTTGGGAGGCCGTAGTGCCTGGGGCCGCAGTGACTAGGGTTGACGGTGAGAGAGGCCGTAGTGCCTGGGGCCGCAGTGACTAGGGTTGACGGTGAGAGAGGCCGTAGTGCCTGGGGCCGCAGTGACTAGGGTTGACGGTGAGAGAGGCCGTAGTGCCTGGGGCCGCAGTGACTAGGGTTGACGGTGAGAGAGGCCGTAGTGCCTGGGGCCGCAGTGACTAGGGTTGACGGTGAGAGAGGCCGTAGTGCCTGGGGCCGCAGTGACTAGGGTTGACGGTGAGAGAGGCCGTAGTGCCTGGGGCCGCAGTGACTAGGGTTGACGGTGAGAGAGGCCGTAGTATCTAGGGCCGTAGTGACTAGGGCCGTAGTGACTGGGGCCGTAGTGACTAGGGTTGACGGTGAGAGAGGCCGTAGTATCTAGGGCCGTAGTGACTAGGGCCGTAGTGACTGGGGCCGTAGTGACTAGGGCCGTAGTGACTGGGGCCGTAGTGACTGGGGCCGTAGTGACTGGGGCCGTAGTGACTGGGGCCGTAGTGACTGGGGCCGTAGTGACTAGGGCCGTAGTGACTAGGGCCGTAGTGACTGGGGCCGTAGTGGGTGGGGGCCGTAGTGACTGGGGCCGTAGTGACTGGGGCCGTAGTGACTGGGGCCGTAGTGACTGGGGCCGTAGTGACTGTGGCCGTAGTGACTAGGGCCGTAGTGACTGGGGCCGTAGTGACTGGGGCCGTAGTGACTGGGGCCGTAGTGAATAGGGCCGTAGTGGTTGAGGGCCGTAGTGACTGGGGCCGTAGTGGTTAAGGGCCGTAGTGACTGGGGCCGTAGTGGTTGAGGGCCGTAGTGACTGGGGCCGTAGTGACTGGGGCCGTAGTGGTTGAGGGCCGTAGTGACTAGGGCCGTAGTGGTTGAGGGCCGTAGTGACTGGGGCCGTAGTGGTTGAGGGCCGTAGTGACTGGGGCCGTAGTGGTTGAGGGCCGTAGTGACTGGGGCCGTAGTGGTTGAGGGCCGTAGTGACTGGGGCCGTAGTGGTTGAGGGCCGTAGTGACTAGGGCCGTAGTGGTTGAGGGCCGTAGTGACTGGGGCCGTAGTGGTTGAGGGCCGTAGTGACTGGGGCCGTAGTGACAAGGGCCGAAGTGACTGGGGCCGTAGTGGTTGAGGGCCGTAGTGACTGGGGCCGTAGTGGTTGAGGGCCGTAGTGACTGGGGCCGTAGTGGTTGAGGGCCGTAGTGACTAGGGCCGTAGTGGTTGAGGGCCGTAGTGACTGGGGCCGTAGTGGTTGAGGGCCGTAGTGACTGGGGCCGTAGTGGTTGAGGGCCGTAGTGACTGGGGCCGTAGTGGTTGAGGGCCGTAGTGACTGGGGCCGTAGTGGTTGAGGGTCGTAGTGACTGGGGCCGTAGTGGTTGAGGGCCGTAGTGACTAGGGCTGTAGTGGTTGAGGGCCGTAGTGACTGGGGCCGTAGTGGTTGAGGGCCGTAGTGACTAGGGCCGTAGTGGTTGAGGGCCGTAGTGACTGGGGCCGTAGTGGTTGAGGGCCGTAGTGACTGGGGCCGTAGTGGTTGAGGGCCGTAGTGACTGGGGCCGTAGTGGTTGAGGGCCGTAGTGACTGGGGCCGTAGTGACTAGGGCCGAAGTGACTGGGGCCGTAGTGGTTGAGGGCCGTAGTGACTGGGGCCGTAGTGGTTGAGGGCCGTAGTGACTGGGGCCGTAGTGACTAGGGCCGTAGTGACTGGGGCCGTAGTGGTTGAGAGCCGTAGTGACTGGGGCCGTAGTGGTTGAGGGCCGTAGTGACTGGGGCCGTAGTGGTTGAGGGCCGTAGTGACTGGGGCCGTAGTGGTTGAGGGCCGTAGTGACTGGGGCCGTAGTGGTTGAGGGCCGTAGTGACTGGGGCCGTAGTGGTTGAGGGCCGTAGTGACTGGGGCCGTAGTGGTTGAGGGCCGTAGTGACTGGGGCCGTAGTGGTTGAGGGCCGTAGTGACTGGGGCCGTAGTGGTTGAGGGCCGTAGTGACTGGGGCCGTAGTGGTTGAGGGCCGTAGTGACTAGGGCCGTAGTGGTTGAGGGCCGTAGTGACTAGGGCCGTAGTGGTTGAGGGCCGTAGTGACTAGGGCCGTAGTGGTTGAGGGCCGTAGTGACTGGGGCCGAAGTGACTGGGGCCGTAGTGGTTGAGGGCCGTAGTGACTGGGGCCGTAGTGGTTGAGGGCCGTAGTGACTGGGGCCGTAGTGACTAGGGCCGTAGTGACTGGGGCCGTAGTGACTAGGGCCGTAGTGACTGTGGCCGTTTTGACTAGGGCCTTAGTGACTGGGGCCGTAGTGGTTGAGGGCCGTAGTGACTGGGGCCGTAGTGGTTGAGGGCCGAAGTGACTGGGGCCGTAGTGGTTGAGGGCCGTAGTGACTGGGGCCGTAGTGGTTGAGGGCCGAAGTGACTGGGGCCGTAGTGGTTGAGGGCCGAAGTGACTGGGGCCGTAGTGGTTGAGGGCCGTAGTGACTGGGGCCGTAGTGGTTGAGGGCCGTAGTGACTGGGGCCGTAGTGGTTGAGGGCCGTAGTGACTGGGGCCGTAGTGGTTGAGGCCCGTAGTGACTGGGGCCGTAGTGGTTGAGGCCCGTAGTGACTGGGGCCGTAGTGGTTGAAGGCCGTAGTGACTGGGGCCGTAGTGGTTGAGGGCCGTAGTGACTGGGGCCGTAGTGGTTGAGGGCCGTAGTGACTGGGGCCGTAGTGACTAGGGCCGTAGTGGTTGAGGGCCGTAGTGACTAGGGCCGTAGTGGTTGAGGGCCGTAGTGACTGGGGCCGTAGTGGTTGAGGGCCGTAGTGACTGGGGCCGAAGTGACTGGGGCCGTAGTGGTTGAGGGCCGTAGTGACTAGGGCCGTAGTGTTTGAGGGCCGTAGTGACTGGGGCCGTAGTGACTAGGGCCGTAGTGATTGAGGGCCGTAGTGACTAGGGCCGTAGTGGTTGAGGGCCGTAGTGACTGGGGCCGAAGTGACTGGGGCCGTAGTGGTTGAGGGCCGTAGTGACTGGGGCCGTAGTGGTTGAGGGCCGAAGTGACTGGGGCCGTAGTGGTTGAGGGCCGTAGTGACTGGGGCCGTAGTGGTTGAGGGCCGAAGTGACTGGGGCCGTAGTGGTTGAGGGCCGAAGTGACTGGGGCCGTAGTGGTTGAGGGCCGTAGTGACTGGGGCCGTAGTGGTTGAGGGCCGTAGTGACTGGGGCCGTAGTGGTTGAGGGCCGTAGTGACTGGGGCCGTAGTGGTTGAGGGCCGTAGTGACTGGGGCCGTAGTGGTTGAGGGCCGAAGTGACTGGGGCCGTAGTGGTTGAGGGCCGAAGTGACTGGGGCCGTAGTGGTTGAGGGCCGTAGTGACTGGGGCCGTAGTGGTTGAGGGCCGTAGTGACTGGGGCCGTAGTGGTTGAGGGCCGTAGTGACTGGGGCCGTAGTGGTTGAGGGCCGTAGTGACTGGGGCCGTAGTGGTTGAGGGCCGTAGTGACTGGGGCCGTAGTGATTGAGGGCCGTAGTGACTGGGGCCGTAGTGGTTGAGGGCCGAAGTGACTGGGGCCGTAGTGGTTGAGGGCCGTAGTGACTGGGGCCGTAGTGGTTGAGGGCCGTAGTGACTGGGGCCGAAGTGACTGGGGCCGTAGTGGTTGAGGGCCGTAGTGACTGGGGCCGAAGTGACTGGGGCCGTAGTGGTAGAGGGCCGTAGTGACTAGGGCCGTAGTGGTTGAGGGCCGTAGTGACTAGGGCCGTAGTGGTTGAGGGCCGTAGTGACTAGGGCCGTAGTGGTTGAGGGCCGAAGTGACTGGGGCCGAAGTGACTGGGGCCGTAGTGGTTGAGGGCCGTAGTGACTAGGGCCGTAGTGTTTGAGGGCCGTAGTGACTGGGGCCGTAGTGACTAGGGCCGTAGTGGTTGAGGGCCGTAGTGACTAGGGCCGTAGTGGTTGAGGGCCGAAGTGACTGGGGCCGTAGTGGTTGAGGGCCGTAGTGACTGGGGCCGTAGTGGTTGAGGGCCGTAGTGACTGGGGCCGTAGTGGTTGAGGGCCGTAGTGACTGGGGCCCTAGTGGTTGAGGGCCGTAGTGACTGGGGCCGAAGTGAGTGGGGCCGTAGTGGTTGAGGCCGTGAGTGGGGCCGTAGTGGTTGAGGGCCGTAGTGACTGGGGCCGTAGTGGATGAGGCCGAAGTGACTGGGGCCGTAGTGGTTGAGGCCGTAGTGACTGGGGCCGTAGTGGTTGAGGGCCGAAGTGACTGGGGCCGTAGTGGTTGAGGGCCGTAGTGACTGGGGCCGTAGTGGTAGAGGGCCGTAGTGACTCGGGCCGTAGTGGTTGAGGGCCGTAGTGACTGGGGCCGTAGTGGTTGAGGCCCGTAGTGACTGGGGCCGTAGTGGTTGAAGGCCGTAGTGACTGGGGCCGTAGTGGTTGAGGGCCGTAGTGACTGGGGCCGTAGTGGTTGAGGGCCGTAGTGACTGGGGCCGTAGTGGTTGAGGGCCGAAGTGACTGGGGCCGTAGTGGTTGAGGCCGTAGTGACTGGGGCCGTAGTGGTTGAGGCCGTAGTGGTTGAGGGCCGTAGTGACTGGGGCCGTAGTGGTTGAGGGCCGTAGTGACTGGGGCCGTAGTGGTTGAGGCCGTAGTGACTGGGGCCGTAGTGGTTGAGGGCCGTAGTGACTGGGGCCGTAGTGGTTGAGGGCCGTAGTGACTGGGGCCGTAGTGGTTGAGGGCCGAAGTGACTGGGGCCGTAGTGGTTGAGGGCCGTAGTGACTGGGGCCGTAGTGGCTGAGGGCCGTAGTGACTGGGGCCGAAGTGACTGGGGCCGTAGTGGTTGAGGGCCGTAGTGACTGGGGCCGAAGTGACTGGGGCCGTAGTGGTTGAGGGCCGTAGTGACTGGGGCCGTAGTGACTAGGGCCGTAGTGGTTGAGGGCCGTAGTGACTAGGGCCGTAGTGGTTGAGGGCCGTAGTGACTAGGGCCGTAGTGGTTGAGGCCGTTGTGACTGGGTCCGAAGTTCCTGGGGGCGTAGTGGTTGAGGGCCGTAGTGACTAGGGCCGTAGTGTTTGAGGGCCGTAGTGACTGGGGCCGTAGTGACTAGGGCCGTAGTGATTGAGGGCCGTAGTGACTAGGGCCGTAGTGGTTGAGGGCCGTAGTGACTGGGGCCGAAGTGACTGGGGCCGTAGTGGTTGGGGGCCGTAGTGACTGGGGCCGTAGTGGTTGAGGGCCGAAGTGACTGGGTCCGTAGTGGTTGAGGCCCGTAGTGACTGGGGCCGTAGTGGTTGAGGGCCGTAGTGACTGGGGCCGTAGTGGTTGAGCGCCGAAGTGACTGGGGCCGTAGTGGTTGAGGGCCGTAGTGACTAGGGCCGTAGTGGTTGAGGGCCGTAGTGACTGGGGCCGTAGTGGTTGAGGGCCGTAGTGACTGGGGCCGTAGTGGTTGAGGGCCGTAGTGACTGGGGCCGTAGTGGGTGAGGCCCGTAGTGACTGGGGCCGTAGTGGTTGAGGGCCGAAGTGACTGGGGCCGTAGTGGTTGAGAGCCGAAGTGACTGGGGCCGTAGTGGTTGAGGGCCGTAGTGACTGGGGCCGTAGTGGTTGAGGGCCGTAGTGACTGGGGCCGTAGTGGTTGAGGCCCGTAGTGACTGGGGCCGTAGTGGTTGAGGGCCGTAGTGACTAGGGCCGTAGTGGTTGAGGGCCGTAGTGACTGGGGCCGTAGTGGTTGAGGGCCGTAGTGACTGGGGCCGTAGTGACTAGGGCCGAAGTGACTGGGGCCGTAGTGGTTGAGGGCCGTAGTGGTTGAGGGCCGAAGTGACTGGGGCCGTAGTGGTTGAGGGCCGAAGTGACTGGGGCCGTAGTGGTTGAGGGCCGTAGTGACTAGGGCCGTAGTGGTTGAGGGCCGTAGTGACTGGGGCCGTAGTGGTTGAGGGCCGTAGTGACTGGGGCCGTAGTGGTTGAGGGCCGTAGTGACTGGGGCCGTAGTGGTTGAGGGCCGTAGTGACTGGGGCCGTAGTGGTTGAGGGCCGAAGTGACTGGGGCCGTAGTGGTTGAGGGCCGAAGTGACTGGGGCCGTAGTGGTTGAGGGCCGTAGTGACTGGGGCCGTAGTGGTTGAGGGCCGTAGTGACTGGGGCCGTAGTGGTTGAGGGCCGTAGTGACTGGGGCCGTAGTGGTTGAGGGCGTGCTTGACGGGGGCCGTAGTGGTTGAGGGCCGTAGTGACTGGGGCCGTAGTGGTTGAGGGCCGTAGTGACTGGGGCCGTAGTGGTTGAGGGCCGAAGTGACTGGGGCCGTAGTGGTTGAGGGCCGTAGTGACTGGGGCCGTAGTGGTTGAGGGCCGTAGTGACTGGGGCCGAAGTGACTGGGGCCGTAGTGGTTGAGGGCCGTAGTGACTGGGGCCGAAGTGACTGGGGCCGTAGTGGTTGAGGGCCGTAGTGACTGGGGCCGTAGTGACTAGGGCCGTAGTGGTTGAGGGCCGTAGTGACTAGGGCCGTAGTGGTTGAGGGCCGTAGTGACTAGGGCCGTAGTGGTTGAGGGCCGTAGTGACTGGGGCCGAAGTGACTGGGGCCGTAGTGGTTGAGGGCCGTAGTGACTAGGGCCGTAGTGTTTGAGGGCCGTAGTGACTGGGGCCGTAGTGACTAGGGCCGTAGTGATTGAGGGCCGTAGTGACTAGGGCCGTAGTGGTTGAGGGCCGTAGTGACTGGGGCCGAAGTGACTGGGGCCGTAGTGGTTGAGGGCCGTAGTGACTGGGGCCGTAGTGGTTGAGGGCCGAAGTGACTGGGGCCGTAGTGGTTGAGGGCCGTAGTGACTGGGGCCGTAGTGGTTGAGGGCCGAAGTGACTGGGGCCGTAGTGGCTGAGGGCCGAAGTGGCTGGGGCCGTAGTGGTTGAGGGCCGTAGTGACTAGGGCCGTAGTGGTTGAGGGCCGTAGTGACTGGGGCCGTAGTGGTTGAGGGCCGTAGTGACTGGGGCCGTAGTGGTTGAGGGCCGTAGTGACTGGGGCCGTAGTGGTTGAGGGCCTCACTTCTTGCTATGGTCCTGCCCTTCACACACCTGCCATGACCCTCTGTACGCTCCACACACCTGTCACAACCCTCTTTACCCTCCCTTTGGTACATTCAGACCTAGGGTTGGTGCATTCGGGCAGTGGTGCATTAAGAGTATGACCCTACTCGACTCTACATAGTCTGTCGTGTCTGAAATACTGTATTCTGCATATGGGTACAGAATGGCGGGCCCTATTAAATGTCAGCACTGTATTAAGGAGCAAGAATTTTCCTCAAATTGGATGGCGTGTGATGTCTGTGAGAAATGGTCGCCTAAGAAGTGTCTGTTTCTTCATAGTGTACAGGATGGGGATCTAAAGAAGGTGGATTGGATGTGTAAACCATGTAGGAAGAAGGTTATGGACTGCCACAATGAGTCTGAGAGCATGAAGAGTGTGATTAGCAAGCTGACTGAGGGAAATCAGCAGTTAAAGCTTGAGAACCGTGCACTTACAGAAAAGTTGGAGGAGGGTGGAGTAATGCCAGAGATTAGTGAGTGCATGTCAAGGTTGGTGGTCAATTCAGAGAGCTTACACCAGAAATTTCATGAAGTTAAAGATGAAATAGTCAGCATAGTTGTAAATGTAGTCACTGTTGAGGGTTCAGGTGCTGAAGCTGTGTTGGATAAAATGAAAAATGTGCTGGTTGACACGAAAGAGGAGATTATTAACACTATGGTTAATTTGCACTTTGATAAAGGCCAGGAAAGTGATACATATGCTGCTGCAGAAAAGAAAAAATGTGCTAATTGTAAAGTCACTTGATTCACATAATAATGCTGTCAGTAGAAAGAATGAGCTGGTTAAAGTCCTGAAAGATGTACCAGTGGTCAACACGAAGTTTACTGGATGAGGTAATGTTGTGATGGACTTTGCAAACGAGCAAGAGGGGAAAAGGGCAGCTAATAAGATAAGTAGTGTATTGAGGAATGTCGAAACTAGGATGACTAAGAAGTTTGCTCCCAAGATAATGATTTGTAAGGTGTCCATGGAAGAGTGTAAAGATGATGATGATGAATATTTAATTGCTAAGAACAGCTATCTTCAGTCAGTTGAAGGTGTCCATGACGAGATTGAATTCATTTTCACTAAGCCTGCACATGGTAATACTAGTCATTTCATACTAAGGTGCACCCCAGAAATAAGAGAGCTCATTCACAGGCATGGTGATGTGTGCTTGCAGTGGGCCAGGTATAATGTTAGGGATAGGTATCATGTATTTAATTGCTATTGTTGTCAAAGGTATGGACATACTGAGCATAACTGTAATTTTAAGAAAAATGGTGATGCTGTTGTCTGTGCCAAGTGTGCTGGTAATCATTTGCCTAGGGAGTGTTCCAGTAATTCGTATAAGTGTATTAATTGTGTGCGACTATCAATGCCAGAAACAAACCATAAGGTTAACAGCAGGCAATGTAAAACTTTAGAAATTGGGCTAAACAGGCCGAAGGATATGACTGATCATGGATACTAGGAGAAATGGTAATATTCAATGTGGGTTTGTTAATATTCAGTCAGTAAGGAATAAGACTGTTGAACTACGAGAATTAATCGCTGAAAAGTCATATGATGTTTTGGGTATTGCGGAAACATGGTTAAATGAATCAGACAAATCTGAAATTGTGGAAATGACACTACTCACACATTCATGCACACTTCAAGAGGTATTAGAAGGGGAGGTGGAGTAGGAATATTTATTAATACTAATTAATTTTCTCAATTAAGAAATTTGCCTTCACCATATATTACAACTTTTGAACACAGCTGTAACTTTCATGGTCAACACCTCTCAGAGGCTAACTTTTGTTATCATTTATCTACCACCAAATACAAATTGTCAGCTGTTTTTTGAGGAATTTACTGAATATCTGGAGGGCTGTGATCATTCACATGGTAAAATGTTTATTTCTGGGGATTTTAATATTTGGATGGATGATGTACAGTTGCGTCAGGGAATGAGGCGGCACCGTCCGTTGATTTTCGTTCAGGAAGTAGCTTGTAATTCTTCCGATATTTTTTTGTTTTGTTGCCTCAGGCGTCAATATTTCTCCTCATTATTACTTACAATTAATTAAATATAAGTAATAAACGAGAAACAATCAGAAACAACCATTAAATCGTGTTGTGTTTGTGAGGAACGGTCGAAACATTTTGAGAGCGGAAGCATCGTTCACATGGATATTAGTCAACAGCAGTCCTAAGTTGTAATTACATTTTAAGAAAATAATAAATATATTCCAGCGGTCATATTAGATTACGTTCATTTGAGAATGTAAAAAAAATCAGTATATTACTCGTGATCACTTTAAATTTAAAATTATAATGGTATAACATGCGCTCACAAGCACTCGCTTGACAAGTCTGGCGGCGGAATGCACACAACAACACATAATGCATACTGCACCATGGCGTGTCAACGCAGGAGAGAGACTTCTGTCGATCAGCGACAAACCATTATTAATCTAGCTAATGCTAATATGAAGACAAAGGACATTGCCAGAATACTTAATGTCAATCGCTGCACAATTCAACGATGGAAGAAAAGGCATGCGGAGACAAACAGCCTTGAAAATAGAAGAAGACCTGGAGGTCCACGCCACACCACCCAGGAGGAAGACGAGCGCATCATCAGCCAAGCAAGAGACAATCCCTCACCACAGCTGTGAAGATCAAGGTCACCACGGGCATTAACGTAGGGATCACCACGGTGAGGAAGAGACTCCATGAAGCTGGCCTGCACCACCGGACGCCAGCCACCAAGCCCTTCCTCACCGACACCAACAGGGAGGAGCGCCTGGGCTTCGCTTTGGAATATCTCCCGGTCGAGGCAACGTTTTGGGAACAGGTCGTCTTCTGCGACGAGAAAACGTTTGCCTCTGACGACCACGGGAGACTACACTGCTGGCGTCTCGACAAAACAAGGTGAGAATAAGAAATAAATTCAACCGTGAACTGGTATAAGGCCACCACTATAAAGTCGCAGAGAAGAAGCAAATGGCTGTATTTAAAAAAGTAATTAATTACAGTAATTTTCAAAGGCATTAGTGACATAATCCATTTCATCAACTTTACATTCATATCTGTTACTTTACTGTAAGCACTTTTATAAAATTAGCAGACTTTAATAGTTCATTAAATATTCACAGATTGTTTTCCCTTTTTTCTGACTCGCGAAACTGTCCACCCTCCTCCCCAAGACTCTCTTGCTAGCCTCTCCCCATCCCCCTCTGGCTGTGGGTAGCAGTTGGGTGCGGTGCACACACACACACACACACACACACACACATCGCCAGCTCAGTTGTTGTTGCCGCCCGAGGATTTATTATCGGGTTCTTTAGTAGGCTATTAATATCAGTTCTGATGCCACGCATTGCCCCTAATAAGACTTTTTCGTTTACCTTTTTGAGCTATTTGTCAAAAGAGTGCCACGATCTTTGAGTATTTATGACATTATGTTTTACAACGAGTCCATGCTGGTTTCTTGAACAGTTAATTCTATTGATACAGAAAATAATGGTGACTTTATATTTGTTGACGGTACTATAATATTCTAAGCAATAATATATATGCATATGCAGTGAATATTGACATCTAAAACTTTTTATATGCCAAAAAAGCTGAAAATATAAAATGTTTTTATGGCTTCATAAAATAAAGTAGCACACAATCTCTCTCTCTCTCTCTCTCTCTCTCTCTCTCTCTCTCTCTCTCTCTCTCTCTCTCTCTCTCTCTCTCTCTCTCTCTCTCTCTCTCTCTCTCTCTCTCTCTCTCTCTCTCTCTCGGATAATAAACATATATTCATTAAGGCTTCAATTATTTAAACAGAAAATACTTATATTTCTTAATTCTAATTTCAGGTATGAAACTCAAAACATCAACTATTCGAGAAGGAGTGGCAGGATAACGGTCGGACTCTGGGGGTGGATGTCAGCAAGCGGACCTGGGGAGCTAGCTGAAATTGAGGAGCGCCTGACTTCACTTCAATATGTGGAGATATTGGACACAATTATGCTGCCAACTGTAAGAGCAATGCTGATACCACCACCACAACCAATTTTCATTGCGATGGATAATGCTCCAACCCACAATTCCCAGGCCGTAAAGGAATGGTTCAGGGAACACCCGGATGTTGTAAGACTTCCCTGGCCATCAAAGTCTCCAGATTTGATGCCCATTGAAAATCTTTGGGCAAAAATGGTAAAAAAATGGGACTGCAATGTGCCCAGAAAAAAAGAAAACCTTATTGCTCATGCAAAAGACATATGGGATGATTTACGGTCAGAAGATGTATGTAATAATCTAGTAATGTCTATGCCAAGGAGGCTGGAAGAAGTGATAGAAAAGAGAGGATTCTCTACGAAATACTAGTTGTAAAAGTGGTGTGTGTGTGTGTGTGTGTGTGTGTGTGTGTGTGTGTGTGTGTGTGTGTGTGTGTGTGTGTGTGTGAGAGAGAGAGAGAGAGAGAGAGAGAGAGAGAGAGCATTAAAGCATGTCAGACAATGGAACAATAATGTCTCCAGATACTGAGATTAATATTTTATTATATTTTACTTGTTGGATTTATGTCCATCTAAGACGTTAACGGTAGCTAGCTGTGAACTATGGAAAATATTTAGTTTTAATGTGTGTGTGTGTGTGTGTGTGTGTGTGTGTGTGTGTGTGTGTGTGTGTGAGAGAGAGAGAGAGAGAGAGAGAGAGAGAGCATTAAAGCATGTCAGACAATGGAACAATAATGTCTCCAGATACTGAGATTCATATTTTATTATATTTTACTTGTTGGATTGATGTCCATCTAAGACTTTAACGGTAGCTACTAAGGATTTCAGAGGCTGTGCGGCCTCGTTTTTTGGGAATAATATCGTAACGAACAATCGTATCGGTACGAGATTTTGCGACAGTGTATTTCACACACTGCCTTAATTTTGAAGGGTATCGCCAACCGCCACAAGTAGAGAATAAAGGCACTTGTCCCTATACCAAGAGGGTAAAGTCATCAGTGTCAGGCAAAGATACGAACACAACTACCAGAGGCTCCTTAGTAGCTGTGAACTATGGAAAATATTTAGTTTTAATGTGTGTGTGTGTGTGTGTGTGTGTGTGTGTGTGTGTGTGTGCCCGCATGTGCCTGTGTGCGCGTATGTGCCTGTGTGCACGTATGTGCGTGTGTGCTCGTATGTGCGTGTGTGCACGTGTGTGCGTGTGTTCACGTGTGTGTGTGTGTGTGTGTGTGTGTGTGTGTGTGTGTGTGTGTGTGTGTGCAATAAAAGTTTGTTTCTAAAGTCTTTTTTTCTTAACACATTACTATATTCTTATTTTTTATTGCAGAGATGAGAAGCACCGAATGAATTTTCAGACAAATATTATCGGCTATATATTCCTGCATGGCACCTCAAACTTAGGACAACTGTCACTGTCTATTATATCGGGGTTGTCAACGGCCAACGGCCAAGCCATCAAATCAGTTGCTTACAGGATTCTTTAAGATAAAGGAGTGGTGTGCTTAGCTCGTGACTGGGGAAGGGTATTACCTCTATTCAATTTGCTTTTATGTATTTTCTACGCGTATTGGGAGAGAGTGATCTGAGAGTGTTTGTCTTGTAGCTTTGATAGTCATTACTTTGGAGCTACATCGCGCTGGGGCAGTGAGGAAGGTAATAGAAATAATAACTGGATGCGACTGTTGACTGGCAGAGGAAAATTTGCTCCGCAGTGTTACAGCGAAGATATATTTATTTTATGGTTAAAGCAAGATCTTTTCTGGCTGGGTAAACAAGGCCCACATCATGGATTAGGATTTATTTTTTCCTGCACTGCATTTAGTTAGCCAGCACATCACCTTTGTCATCACCACCACTCATCACCATCGCTACAACCACCACTTTCATCACCATCACTATTACAACCATCAACACAATCGCCACCTGCACAACAGTAAGTAGCGCATTTCGGTATCTTGACAGCATGACGTCCAGCCTCTAAAAAAGGTATAAAGGGCCCCTCTCCCCATTCAAAATCAGGTTGGTAAGTAGCTTGCTATGTGACCGGTGGAGCGCGTTATGAGGTACAAGGTGGCGTCGCGGCAGCTTCGGCGGCGTCACCTCAGGAAAAAGATAGGGCATCAAAACATATAGAGGCCGGTGGACGAAACATTTTGAGAAGTGCCGCATCACTCCCTGACGCAACTGTACATAATCAGTGTAGGAGTGATTTTATTGCTGTTAGAATCTTTATATTGTATAAATAAAGTAAACGATGTAACCTCTCGCTCTGGCCACATGCTTGACCTTGTGCTTTGTGATCCCATGGGTGTTAGCGTCAATCAGTTAGATATTGAGCCAGATTTTACTATATCTCCTTATCATAAGTTATTTACATATACTGTGGATGTGAGTAGAGACTTGGAAACGAAGAAAACTATCACTTTTAGACTTAAGAGTAGCTATGACCCTAAAGCATTAGTTGATAATGTACTTAACAAATTAACAACTGAACTCCAGAAAAGTTGTCCCCATGAGCACAGCAACAATGTGACAATGGATGGTTGTCTAGCTTGTCTGGTTCACCTTTATAATACTGTACTACAGACTGAATATAACATGTGTCCAGTAGTCACTAAAGACATTAAAGTGAGGGAAAACACACCCAGGTTTAATACCGAGATTAAGAATGCCATCAAAACTAGAAAACTTAAGGAAAAGAAGTGGCGTAGTTTGCGTAGGGAAGATTCCCGCAGTGGTTATGTTAGTGCTTGGAATACTGTGAATAGATTAACTAGACAAAGAAAGTGTACTTATTATAGAGAGAAGATTATTGAAGCTGGTTCAGACACTAAACGGCTGTATTCAATCTTAAACACGCTAACGGGTAATAGGAGCAACACTAGAAGGCTTCCAGATGGCTATACTGATGCTGATCTAGCTAATAGATTTATAAACTTCTTCGATGAAAAGATTTAAAAAAATTGTTGGTAACTTTCAGGGAGGCTTGGTGATGAAATCGAATTATTTGCCTGATATCCCCTATGTTGGCTTGTCATCTTTTCATGATATTAGTATTGAGAAGTTACGTGACTTAATGAAACCTATTAAGGTAACGTACTGTGTGAACGATCCGATGCCCCTATCTGATATAGCTAGTGAGGGAGGCTTCTATGAGCTCTTAAATTTTATTTTATGCATTATAAATTCAAGTATCCAGCAGTGTGTTTTTCCTCAGAAAGAAAAGCTGGGAAGTGTCAGACCCACCTTGAAAAGTTAACTTGATCATATACTTGATATCTATATCATATACTTGATATCTATATGATATATTTGATACAGACCTGTCTCTAACCTTTCATTTTTGTCTAAGATAGTGGAGAATGTAATTTTAGTTCAATTTTTGGGATATTTATCAACTATCCATGCCTTACCTGATAAGCAGTCTGCCTATAGGAAGTTATATTCTACATAATCTTCTCTGTGTAGTGTAACAAATGATGTTCTTGCATGGTTGGATCAGGGAAAGTTTGGTGTACTAATATTACTAATATTACTTTCCATGCAAAATACTTCTTTGTCTTGGCTCTAGTGGCTCTCGCATTCATTCATGGTGGCCTTTTATTTCTGTCTTGTCCTGCTTTTGCCACTGCTATACATTTTTCATAGAATTTATGCATTTTATTTTTATATTTCTCTTACATTTCATCCAATAACCCTCCATCAAGGTCCTGTCTCCAGTCTGTTTCATTTATCAAATTTGTATTTTTTTCACAATCTCCCTTTTTGAAAAATATTATTATTATTATTATTATTATTATTATTATTATTATTATTATTATTATTATTATTATATGAATCAATGAAGGTGACCTGCCGGAAAGCACAAATGCTATAAGCCAAAAGGCCCAGCGGGCGACACTTCACCGATATCGGAAAATACAGAATGAAGGAGAAAGCAAAGAAAAGGAAGATGGAGAAAAATCTAATAGGGAGCGAGCTAAGAGAGAAAAAAGCCATTCACATGTTCTTTAAATGTTTCACAATTACTAGAATTAATAATCACATTAGTAAGTGTATCCCACAATTTGACGGTCGCTGGGATGAAACACCAGGAAAATTGTGATGTATTACATCGGGCAGGCAAGTGACGATGTAATGGTTGGTCGATATCAAACATAATATTGAAAAAAAAAAAGATAATTATCCCACCAGGTGACGATGCCGAAGATTAATCTCAAGATTCAGAAGAAGAAATTTAATCTGGTTGAACACTATCTAACAGCTTTAAGTGAGACTCAGCTGCAGAAATCCAAACGGAAATATAGTTTGGAAAACCAATGGGCTCATCGGTTGTCCCTTTTCTCATCACTGTAGCAAATATAGTCTCAATTTATTACAACATGGTCACTTTTACCCAATAGACTTTCCACTTTTTAAATTGCTCACATTTTCCTCTGAAGTGATTATCAAATCAAGGGTGGAGCTCTGACTTCCTTCTAAATATTTAAGGGATATGCACATATTGAAAAAGGAAACAGCCTCCAAGACATTCCAGAAATTTAAATGGAGTACTCATATCACTGCCTCTAACAGTATCATATCCAGCCAATTTATAGCTACCTGGAAAATTAAACCAGCTGTTACAAGGATATAATTAATTAATATAAGAAAGGGTCTAGAGTGAGCCCTGGCAACTACAGGCCTGTAGCCTTAACAAGTATTGTGGCTAAGATCATGGAAGGGATTGTTAGGGATGTTATCATGAAGCATTTGATGTCTGAAAACTGAAAACAACATGGGTTTAGACAAGGCAGGAGTTGTTTAACAAATTTGTTAGAAACACTGGAAAATTGGACCGAAGCTTTGGATATGGGACATGATATTGATGCAGTGTATTTAGATTTTAAAAAGGCATTTGACACGGTACCTCATAAGCGTCTGCTCTACAAAATGGAAGCATATGGGATAAAGGGTTTGCTGATACGGTGGATTGAAGACTTTCTGATGGGTAGGGAAATGAGAGTGGGAGTCCATGGTGAATATTCAGACTGGTGCAAAGTTGATAGTGGAGTGCCTCAGGGCTCAGTGTTGGGCCCAACATTATTCTTAATATTTGTGAATGACATACCTAGCGAAGTGAAATGTCAAGTCAAGATGTTTGCAGACGACACTAAAGTTTGGAATGTACTCAGAACAGATCAAGATGTTAAGGATTTACAAACTGACATAGACACTTTACAAGACTGGTCAACTAAGTGGCTTCTAGACTTTAATATTGAAAAGTGTAAGACTCTACATATGGGAAGTAATAATGTCCAGCATGATTATTTCATGAGTGTTGGTGGTGCAAGACATGGTTTGGAAAAGGTGGAGGTGGAAAAGGATTTAGGTGTACAGATCAGTAGAGACTTGAAACCCAGTAAGCAGTGTTTGGAAGCAGCAAAAAGGGCAAATAATGTGTTATGTTCTCTTAAAAGAAGCTTTGTATGCATTGAAAAAGACCGCTTTCAAATTCTGTATAAGTGTTATGTTCGTCCGCATCTTGAATACTGTGTACAAGCCTGGGCACCTTACTATCGTAAAGACATAACCCACCTTGAAAGAATTCAGCGTAGAGCTACAAAACTGGTGAAAGGACTGCAACATCTGACGTATAAAGAAAGACTAGTTGTACTGGATATCCAGTCTCTGGAGAGACGAAGGGTGCATGGAGACCTCATAGAAACCTACAAGGTACTGACAGGGAAGGAATCAATCGAAAGTGCACAGTTCTTCACGCCTGCAGCATCTACACACCTTCGGGGAAATGCCATGAAGCTGTTCAAATCAAGATCCAAACTACTGCTACGCCAAAAAAAATTCAGTCAGAGGGTGGTTAACCAATGGAACAAGTTGCCACAGCACGTCATACAGGCAAGCTCGGTGAATGTGTTTAAGTCCAGACTCGACAAGTACCTTAAAGACATGGGTTTATACTATTAGGCCAGGCCTACAAAATAACCCATAACCCTTAAGTGTAAGTGTAATTATTATTTAGTTCACTGGCAAGCTTTACTAGTTTCAGCATCTGTTCATCGTTTGGTTTTCTACTGCTTGTGCTTCTACATATTGTATGTTATATTTATTGTATTATATTATTGTATATATGTATGTATATATATATATATATATATATATATTTTTATATGTATATATATATATATATATATATATATATATATATATATATATATATATATATATCTGAAAGTTTTTTTATTAACACGTATAGTTTCAGAAAAGACATACCCTACCACATGTCATTATTTTCTCAGTGTATGCCAAGTTGACATGCAACTTTACTTGACTGGTTGCAGTGAAGCATAATACTGATAATTAAAATTCATCATCAGGTCCAACTGTACTACTGAGGAGTATGAGTTGGCCTGCAGACAGAGGTTTGCTGAGGACAACATCATGTATGAGCGACTCATCATCTACTTGAGGACCAGAAGGCATGCCTTTGGACTTAAGGGTGTTGAGCAGCGGAAAGTATTGCGATGGGCACGCCCCTTCCAGTGGGATGAACAGGGTAAGTGATTGTTTTTGATTGATTATCTGTTTGAAATTCTGTTTGATGCTATCTGCAATAAACAGAGGCCAAGATTTGAAATTAATTAAAGTGGTTATGTGTTGAAGAATGTACACTTTTGCGGCAGTTTGTGTTCATGATTTTCTCTCATGAGCTTAATGATGATTTATTTTGATAATGTGATTAGTAGAGGAAAGGGAGAAGGGATTGATTTCATGGCCATGGCTGTAGTATAAGATATGCTATGGTATACTGATTAGAAATAAAGATATCCCACTTTTCATCCTTATGTACATAAGGACGTAGGAGTCTGCAAGAGGCCGGTAGGCCTATACAAGGCAGTCCCTTTGAGCCTAAGCTCCCGTGTATCTAACCCCACCTAGTATCGCTGTCCATGAATTTATCTAATATATTTTTGAATGTGACAATTGTATTGGCACTCACCACATGACTGCTAAGCCTATTCCACTCATCCACCACTCTGTTAGTAAACCAATTTTTGCCTATATCCCTGTTGAATCTGTACTTATCCAGTTTCAACCCATTACTTCGTGTCCTGCCCGTTTCTCTTACCAAAAAAAACTTATGAATATCCCCCTTATTAAAGCCCTTCATCCATTTATAAACCTCGATCATGTCTCCACGCACCCTTCGCCTTTCCAGAGAATGCAAGTTTAAATGTTTGAGTCTTTCCTCGTATGGAGAGTTTCTCAACCCCTGAATCATCTTAGTCATCCTCCTCTGCACCGATTCTAACATTTTGATATCCATTCTGTAGTAAGGTAGGAAAGAGATGGGTTGCTGCTTTATTGCCAGTGTCCCTACCCACTGCTTATTAGTGCTAAGGACCAGCTCATTGTCAGAGGTTGTGTCCCAACCACCTGAAGGAGTTAAATTTAATACAACTTTGAGTGACAGGCTCTCTCTAGCACAGGTGCAGGGTTCATGGAAGCAAAGATGAGTGTCAAAGCAAGTTGCAGCTGTGGTTTAAAATCTGTTGTCATTGTCGTGGAGTGGCCTTGTATGGAAGCTTCTCTTGCATTTCTCATACTGTGATTATTATGCATTTATAAACATATCAGAAGCTGTACAGAGTGGACCATGATGGGAAGCCTCGGCAGCTCGTGGTGAGGTCTTTTGAGGAGGTTGCTGCTGTGATCACAGCAGTCCCACTGCAGGGCATAGCGGCTGGGTTACCACTTGTCAGAATGTCTCCCCAGTTTACTATTGGCGAAACATGACCCAGGACATGAAACATTATGTATGTAAATATTGTTTATGTATTGCATGAAATACCTGATCACAGGTAGTGCATCTTTACAGAAAGTTGATACAATTAAAATGATTGTTAGCTAATTCAATACTCTCCAGAATTGTTTTGCTGAATCCTCAAGCAATTTTCTCACAGTTTTCACATTTGTTTTCTAGATTGAAACATGTAGTAAGTGCCAGCACTACACGCCAATGAAGACAAAGGCCCCAGAGATGCGTCCCATAAAGGTGAAGGAGCCGTTGGAACTTATAGGAGTCGACTTGGTCGGTGAGGATCAGATATGTGTAAAGTGTTACTGGGTGGTTTGGCTTGGGGTTTCTTTTAAAAATGGTACAAGTATTAGGTAAGCAAAAAGGTTAAGAAATCAAATGTACATATATTCCAACACACACACAGACACAGAATTCCTAACTCTTCGAATTTGTCTTCTTGCAAATTTATAATAGCACAAAGGAAAACTGTTAGTTCTTTTAACATTCATAAGATTTTGTTGGTAAGAGAACTGGGTAGGACATAGGCAAAAATTCGTTTACTAACAAGGTTGTGGATGAGTGGAATAGGCTTAGCAGTCATGTGGTGAGTGCCAATACAATTGTCACATTCAAAAATAGATTAGATAAATTCATGGACAGCGATACTAGGTGGGGTTAGATACACGGGAGCTTAGGCTAAAAGGAACTGCCTTGTATAGGCCTACCGGCCTCCTGCAGATTCCAACGTTCTTATGTTCTTATTGGGCTCATATTTCTCATACACAAGGATACAACAAATGAGTGATTCAAAGTTAGATTTTGAGGCTGAAATCGCACTATCTCTGCTCAAGCTTAAATTTACATGATCCTTTCAAAAACTTATCCCTTGCATAATTGAAGAACTCCCTTGCACACACATATATGCATGCATATCTATATACATGCTTTTGTCCAAGTATAGTTACTGTTGTAGGTCACGAGACAGGTCAGATACCATTTTGATGTCTTGTGGGCCTTTTCTGGGTTGTGCTTTTGGAATGCCTGGTTTTGGTTGCAACTCTCATCTATATCTCTATATATAGGCTGTTCTTCTCCGCCTGATGCTAAACTCCTATAACATTCCAAGTGGAGCCTTCACATTGTATGAAACCTCTTTGAGTTTTCTTACAAAGTCTCACCAATTTAATCAATCTCTCAGGAACCATCTGCCTTTTTTTTTTTTTAACTCTGTCAAATGCCTTGCTTAAAACTTTGTACATATGTGAGCTACCTCAAATGCCAGCCGTCTTACTCTTTTGGGTTTACTTTATGATAATTGTAAATATGAAAAGAACAATGCTTTATAATGCATGGTAGTTAGCTCTCATTGTTGTTCATGGATCACAATAATTATCTCTCTCTCTCTCTCTCTCTCTCTCTCTCTCTCTCTCTCTCTCTCTCTCTCTCTCTCTCTCTCTCTCTTCTGGGTTATAATGCACTTTATCTTTGCCTGTATAATTTGATCTAGCATGGGTGATTTATCTAGCTTTACCTAGTGTCTGCACAAGCTGATGTAATTGGTTATGATGGGTTTTGATGGCTTTGCATGATGTATTTTTTGCTTCCTGCTTTATTAAACTATCCAGGTCCAATGGCTGTTAGTGATGAAGGCTACAGGTACATTTGCACGTTTGTCGACTTATACACAAAGTTTGTCGACTTTTTCCCACTTAGAGATCAGACAGCTTATGGGGTGTCCAGGTGCATACGCTCCTTTATCCACAGGTAAATTTTTATCATTAGTTTCCACACTTGGATGGAATATTTACTGCCATGTCATCACTACTTTTGAATGTAATTTCAAATAGTCAGTTTGGATGCTAAACAATCCATTTTAAAAAAGGTATCCTGATGTCAAGATTAATTTAGTTTTCATTGTTTTCCTTTGAAGTTTACCTCATCATCACCGTGACTGATTTTTTGCCTTCAAAAAATATGCAAACATTCAACAATCTGATGTAATAAACAAAACATATTCATCATTGGTAGAATCATTAAAAAAAAAATATGTCATACAATCCATCCACGATATTTTCCCTATTTTGAAAATTAGTGAAACGGAATGAGTCCAAGCTGATGAGTTTGCTACTGGTAATCATTATTTCTTTAATCATGTATTACCACAGTTGTTTTGAGGTTGCAGCATGTTTTGTCATCAATGCATGTAAAAGTCCGTGCAGTCGTACCACTCCATATATTTCTCTGTTTGTTGCTTCTCACAACTGTTTTATTTCATCAATTGTATTTCAATTAAAAGCTCACTTTAGTTCTTGTATAAAAGTTCTTTGCCTTGCCATATTGTTTGAACTAATTATGAAATTTAATCATAACCATCAATTGATTATGTTTAGGCATAATATAAGAATGTGATACAAAAGATGTAGATTTTTTTTTCATATGTGTAATGACATCTGCTTTCCTTAGGTGGGGCAAGCCTACAAGGATCCTGACTGATCACGGACGTGAGTTTTGTTCCTCGGTAAGTCTTTATGTTACTGTTATTTCTGTTGTAATTCATGGAATGGTCATCAGGATGTAATGTTATATTCAGGTATGCCTGAGAGGTGCATTATTACCAATACAGTTGTCAGAGGAGGACATTTACATCATCTAATGCTTCGTTAGCTCTAAGATGCTGAACAAACCTCAGGTATTATTAACACTGCAAACAAATGATACTATTATAACACCTGTTGTATTACTGCTGCTACTTTGACCTCTTCATTCCCCACAGATCAACGACGAACTCTGCAAGTTCTACGGGATCCGGAGGAGTATCACGTCTGCCTACCATCCGCAGACTAATGAACTGGCAGAGAGAATTAACCAGACTCTGGAGACCAGGCTTTCCAAGCTCTGCAACGCGATCAAGACCGACTGGCCAAACTTCCTGGATGAAGTCGCCTATAGCATCCGCACCCAAAGCAGCGGACCACCGGGTTCACACCTTTCCGGTTGATGTTTGCTCGTGAGCACCGGCCACTTCACCAGGTAACCACCAGTGTTTGATTTAATATAAGAAATCAACTCCTATTGGTTCCATTAAAATATGAAGCCATCACTTTCAATCACAAACCAAAAAAATATGAAGAGTTGTTCTTGTGCCTAATGACCGTAATTTCAGTTCAATTGAAATAAATATTTTTAGGAAGAAATTACATTTGCTCCTGAGGCTTCTGCACAACCAGAGGGAAGGAGTACCACACCAGAAGTAAGTAGAAAGTAGATTCATATGTAATGTGCAAATTCTGGAAGAAAAGTGTATATCTCACAAGAATTGAAAAACATGTCTAGTACCTCTCAAGTAATCTTCTTTTGCAGTTTCTTTTTGTTACAGTTCTTTGAAGAACTTGTTGAACTGCCCTCTTCCGAGGACATTGCGGAGTGTGTCAAAGAGCAGGACCAGAGGCGTGAAGAACTGCACTCCAAGGTCTGGCTAAGGACGTCATGTGTTATATTTCCTGATGCTAATGTTCTTAAGTCTGGCAGTAGTACCGAAGAAAAATACCATAACTTTTACATTGATGCTATAATTTATGTTTCAGCATAGTACATTCATTGCCAGATTGACTCTGCTTTAGCCCGACTTTATTCGGTCTCCAAACTATTTCAATGTAATGACTGCAGATATATGGCCAGATTAAACACTCGACGTTTATTCCAATTCAAGTCCTGCTACATAGGATCATTCTTTCATCCATATTGTACCATACATTACAAGCATCTTTTGCACAAGGAAATTTATATTTCAGTACAATTAATCCGGTCATCATAGTGCTATCAATGCTTATGCTTTTACTTTTATTATGCAGCGGGAACAGAGAGTTGAAGCAGCCCAAGAAAAGCAGAAGGCTGAGTACAGGAACAGGAAAGCAAGAGGAGTGAAGACCTTCAGCTTCTCTGTAGGGATGAAGGTTCTTAAAAGAAACCTTCGCAATGAGACTCGGAAGGGTGGGATAATGGAGCAGAAGTGGACTGGTCCATACAAGTGAGTACTGATGTTAAAGGAATTGTATTTTTGTGTGTGGTCCATTTTTGTCATTTAGGTTTCTGTAACCTACTGACACTAAACAGAGTCCTTGACATCGACTCCTCAAACCGTGTGGCACTTGAGGCTGTGAGCAATGGGAAGAAGCTCAAGAGCCGTACTCCATACAACAACCTGAGGCCATTCCTCCAGAGCCAGTTGCACTGTGACAGGTGTGTACAGCTATTACCAGCTGTGCGGTTGTGATGTGGTGTTCCTTTCTTATATTTAACTATATGTTCATACTTCATGTGCTTATTATGCTTTACTTTGATAAGTAAGTAATTTTCATTGCATATGGTTTGAGCTGTCAACTTGTTGCAATTTATGGCTGTGTTTGCATGTAATGTTAAGCATTTTTGTAACAAGTGTAGAAAAATCTTGAACATGTAATGATAGCAGGTAATTATCATAGTTTTGTGTTTCACTAACCTGCATATAGCTTGTACTGAGGTGTAATTACAGTAATCACTCATAGGTGAGTATTTTTTTTCCCAGCCCATCAACATATAATTGAAAATCATTCATATCTTACTCTCTTGTCAGGAGGGTTCAGGGTAGAAGAGGAAGGTAGGCTTTATCTATAAATTAGAATTTTTCATGAACCATCTTTCAGACACTTATTTGACCACAGAGATGGACTGCAGCCCTCCAGCATTCAGGGACCTGTGCAGCCATCACCTGACACCTCACAGTAAGGAGTCACTTACATAACTATATTATTTTTTTTTTGACTCAGAAATTTGTTCTGCGAAGTTTCTGAGCTTGAATGAAACTAAGGGAAACAAACAAGCAAACCAGTGAGGGTGATATAGTTTAAACTTTTTGACATACTTGATACTAGGAATTGTTTCCCGGAATCCCGGACAATTTTCAAGGTTTAATAATCCTTGGATATTTTTGCACATCCATCCCAGGAAATCCTGGAATGAAATTAGGTACACAAATAGGGGCAAATTTGACTGCAGGATGGTTGTGAACTTGTGGTTCTATTTATATTCATATACAGGGTGTCCTGTGAGGAATGTTTTGTGTGTGTGTGTGTGTGAAGGAAGGATTTACTGTTTAGGTATTCTCTTGAGTATTATAAAGCAGCCATGGCACTCCCGTTACCCGTAACAGAGCTCGTATAATGAACACCATGTTTGCATATTCCACGTTGCTGTATGTATACGGCATTGAAATGAGCGTAACAACTTAACAAAATTACAAAAAAAAAGCAGCACACTTTCCTTCCTCGCTTAGTGGCCGACCAGTGATGGTTGACAGTAAACTGTCTGTTTGTCTGTCTGTCTGCCTGCCCACACAACTGAACAGTGTTGTCATAGTTCCCAATGTTTTAGCTACTGATTATTTTTACTACATTTCCTGTCATTAAATTCTATTTTCATTCCACTGAGTATAAATGGAAACACCATCATCATCTTTCATCGACGCCTGCTCCTGGGAGCTCCCACAAAAGGATGGCCATGGCAGAAGAGCTTCCAACTTTCTCTATCCAGACCTTATCCTTGCCTGCTCAAAGTTACCCACTGATTTATCACCCCTCTCCTTCACATACTCTTGCATCCTATCTCTCCATTTCACTGGAGGTCGTCCTCTAGCATTCCCTCCTTCTATCTCACTCACATACACCCTTCTGGTCATCTTACTCTACTCCATTCGCTCCATGTGGCCAAACCACTTTAAAGTCTGTCATTTCATTTGTTCCACCACTCCACACTTCTTCCTTTCACCCCCGTGACACATTCCAAAACGCTCATACACACTTTCGTATCTCATTCCATCCATTCTACTCACACCACAAGCACTCCTCAAATAACTCATTTCCACTGCCTGCACTCTAGACCTCTGACTTTCATTCCAGGCCCACTTTTCACTTGCATATGTGAGGGTTGGTACTATTATTGTATTTCTCAAATCTATCTTTACCTCCATGCTCACACTTCTGCCATTCGTGATTCGTCCCAAAGACCCTACCACCCTTCTTCCTTGCAATGCCCTTTCTCTTATCTCTCCCTCCATACCACCATGCTTACACATAACTGATCCAAGGTACTTAAACTCGTTGACCTTCTCCATTTCTTCACCATTCAAAATTATTTTGCATTCCTTTTCACATTCAATTCCCATTCTATATGGGGATACAAAATCGACAACCTCACTTCTACTTCGCTCACAAACCATCACTTTACTTTTGTTGACGTTTACTTTCAGCTTTCTCCTTTTACAGACACTATCAAAAACACTGATCAAATTTTGTAAGTCACTTCCATTTCCTGCAATGAGCACTATGTCATCAGCAAACAGTATTGAGTTCAGTACCCACTTCCTTCCCTCAGCAAACATTTTTACTCCAACTTCCCCAACTTTGCCCTTCATTTCTCTCATGACGCCATCCATATAAATATTGAAATAGAAACAAATTATTTTTTTTATCAACGATAATGAACTATAATTTACATTGTCATTCGCATTGGAATTCAGAAGTAGAACAAATATAAAGTAGTAAACAAAGCAAATTTTATCTCTTATTCTTACTTCTTTTACTTTGTTGAGGAACAAAGTGTATGCTGAAAAATTTGGAATAAAACATTAAGTGGAATTAATCAGACAGTCAATCTACAGTAATATTTCTGCATATCTATTGATGTTAAGCACATAAAAAATCTGAAAGGGAAGCTAGGTATAATGTGCAATTCTAGACAATTGAAAATCCCGGGAATTCCAGGGATACCATGATTACGGCTATTTTTTCCCCGTAATCCCGGGACAAAGGTAAAGGTCCAAGACGATAATCCCTACTTGATACCCAGGTATTACTCACGCCCAACTTTTCGGGAAAGAAAGTATGCTGTTAAAATTCCTCAGCGTATGTGCTAGACATTTGTTGTGTTAGAAAATTGACAATACTTTTTTATTTTTTATTTTTATTACGTCGCTGCCTGTTGCGCCGGTAGGCATCTTCCTGGTGGGGCCTGATGGTCGGCCCAAGACTTCTTCCAGGTGGGGCCTGATGGTCGGCCCAGCCCGTTCTGGCGCAGGCGAGTGTTTATAGTGGCGCCATCTTGCATTGGCTCATGCACTTTAGATTGTGGTGACATTACTGCTGTTTATAATATACAAAGGGGTTCATACTGCATCTGCAAAACTTTGAGGTGAGCCATGCTGCAGTAATGTAAACACCCTAACACATCATTCACCCTTCCCAAGGTTGCCTGCTGAACTGAATAGCCTGGAGGGACAGCAGCACTGTGAAGCTCGCCTGGCTCCTTCCCTGCAACGAGAGGTTCCCCTGGCCCCTGCCCATGGAAATCCAAGTGAAGCGGCAAGGGAAGTATCCATTGAAGGGAAGTGGTTGACAGACCTCCACATAGATCATGCACAGCATTTGCTTGGAATCAGTTTCCTCAATGTTTCAGGTTTCCAGTCTACTGTTGTCTTTCAAACTGCAAAATGTGTGCATGTTAAAAGTCCCAGTAATTGCTTTGTCCAAATTTTACATGTACACAACAATCACTGGCTTACAGTAAGTAACCTTCAATGTAATGATAACACTGTCAAGGTTTATGACAGCTTAAACAACAGCTTGGGAATCTCAAACAAATTTGATTGCCAGCTGGCTGCTCTACTAAACTGTAGTTCACAATTTAAAGTAGAATATGTAAAAGTTCAGCAGCAGGAGGGATACTTAGATTGTGGTTTGTTTGTTATTGCTTTTGCTACCAGTCTTTGTTTTGGCATCCCACCTGCTACCAGTCTTTGTTTTGGCATCCCACCTGCAACTCAAAATTTTGTTCAGAAAGACATGAGGAGCCACCTTGCATCCTGCTTTCGGAAGGGGGTACTGGAACCTTTCCCAGTCTTTCCCTTTACCATTACCCCTACAAGTAGCAAGTACAAGTTACCAGTCTTTGTTTTGGCATCCCACCTGCAACTCAAAATTTTGTTCAGAAAGACATGAGGAGCCACCTTGCATCCTGCTTTCGGAAGGGGGTACTGGAACCTTTCCCAGTCTTTCCCTCTACCATTACCCCTACAAGTAGCAAGTACAAGTTACCAGTCTTTGTTTTGGCATCCCACCTGCAACTCAAAATTTTGTTCAGAAAGACATGAGGAGCCACCTTGCATCCTGCTTTCGGAAGGGGGTACTGGAACCTTTCCCAGTCTTTCCCTCTACCATTACCCCTACAAGTAGCAAGTGTTATGTTGTGGATTTGTGTTTACAGTGTAGGAGGCCCAAGTCTGACAATGGCAGTTTGATCAAGTGTATGTTGTGTAACAGCATGTATCATGCTACATGTGTGGGGGTTTCTACTGACATTTTTGTTTGTGCTGCATGTCAGCAGGAAATAATGTACCTTTATATATTTCTCTCTCTCTCTCTCTCCTGTGGCAGAGTCCCCCGTCGTAGGTGTGACTATTGTTATACCGGAGCTGGAGTTGACGACATCACAGCTGCCCTGGATAAGGTCTCCGCTGAGGCTTCTAATGACTCCCTGTTTGTTCTCCACACAGGTACGAATGCCATCACCACAACCCGGTCTGAGGAACTGCTGGACAAGTACTCTAGGCTTATCCATCAGTACAAATCTAAATCCCCCTAACATTTCGATTTCAGGAGTTCTACCACGGAAGTGGGCAGAGAGTGACTTCTTCAGCAAGGCTTTCAGCCTCAACAACTGCTTACAGACTCTTTGCAGGGAGCTTGACGTTGAGTTCTTTAATGCCTGGGACAATTTCTATGGCCAGAGTGAGCTCTTCCACAGGGGCGGAATACACCTGTCCCCCACTGGGGCAGCCAGATTCGGAAGGCTCCTAAACGACGCAGTACGTGACACCCGATCAAAAAAACTCTCTCGGCCACGTCCCTCCAACCCGCCCGTGTAAATAGACGCCACGCATCGCAACAAACGCGAAACTGTGAATCCGCAAGTACCACCACCTCAATTACCAAGCCTCAAAATAAAGTCCTTAGTTTCAATGCGCAGAGCCTAAAAACTTCGATGAATTGAAATGTATTGCTCTAACAGAACATTTTCGACGTCATTGCTATAACAGAAACATTTATCAAAACCACAAATATTGATTTAAGTTCAGAATACAATATAGATGGCTACAGACTCTTCAACTAAAACAGTGTTAACCGTAGAGGTGGTGGGGTTTCCCTTTTGGTCAAAAGCTATTTGCGACCCACTGACAGAACACCAAGAGACAGTAAAGTTGAACATTTGTTCGTGCGAGTAAATATTGCAAAAATCAATTTAAATATATCTGTTACCTACAGACCTCCAGGGGAAATCACTCCAAGAATATGTTGAAATGTATGCCGTTTTAAGGCAGTCACTTAACCCGGGAAAGCCCAATGTCACCTACTGGTGACATTTTTTTTAAATGGTCATATCTCTAACCCTTTACAGACATTTGCATTGATCATTCGTTTATAATGTTGTTTTGTAGTGCCCCCAAAACAAGCAAATAACGTCTGGACATTAATTTTCCTCTACAAACCTATCGAGAAAGGTTCGAGCCGTCGTCGAAGGATATAACCTTCCCTGCATAATTATTAGTTAGGGTAACTGGCGATCAGCGGCACGCACTCCTCCTCTCTCCTATCCGTTGCTTCTCTTACCCCCTCCGGCTGCACGAGGTAACCCCCACCCCCACCGCGCTGGGCGAGGTTAGTCATCTGATACCCTTCGCCCTGCTCGCAGGTAGGCGCTGTTCTCCCTGGATATAACTTCCCAGTTAAAAATACAGTGTTCACATGATTTATAAGGGTTACCACAGTTAGTCATCTGATACCCTTAGCCCTGCTCACAGCTAACAGTGGGTGCCCACGGCACCTTCGCCGTCCCTGTGAATGGAACAGCCAGCCCAGGAGCCATGAGACATCACCTCGCTGGCAGATAAGTCATCCCTCAATGCCTGTAACCACCACCTCCTCAGTCGTATTGGGAAGCCCCTTTTAATTTATTTCCCCAACACACACACTAGTTAGGATGGGTGTCAAATCGTTGTGTTTGTAAGGGGTTTAGCGATCTTCCCCCCTGTCGTGGCCTCTGTGACGCATCAAGATACGTAGGGAAAAGTGCTGATGTGAATGTCGCTAGACGAGTTTCGTGACTGGTAGAAGGAAGGGGAGTGTTGCCGTCGCCTATATATTTATAAATGTTTATTCCCCCCATTTCTTTGTATGTATTGCATTATCTTGTAATATTGGTAATAACAGAATAATGACAGGGTTGTGACTATAGAGGCCTCCGTCGCCCTTGGTCCTTTTGAGACTCACTGTCCCGTCGCCGTTACAGGATAGGTTGAGTTAAATCGTCTTCCTCCTGTCAGGACCCAGAAGACGAGGAAACAGAGGAGTGAGATATACAACTGTGTAAACATCTGACAGGACAAACACTAACAAAAAGGGTGACATATATATAAGTGTAAACATCTCAAGTACCAAAGAGGGGAAACAACGAGGGTAAAGGAAAACAGATACTCAGATACAGAAAACAGATACCCAGTAGGCGTGGTCAGAAAGTGTGAACAACCATTGAAAAAGACTCTGACCCGTGACGTCAGTCGTGGCGACATGTTATGAGCCAATAATTTAACAGAAAAATCACTGTGGGAATGTCTTAAGACTGAGTCACGAATATCAGGAGAAGTAAAACAATACAACATAATGAGCGAGCAAACGTGTGTGACAGGAAATATTGGCCATTGGTTATGTAGAAAATTAAGGGCGTGTCAAGGATGTAAGTCCGCCTCAAGCAAAGAAAAATGTGGCCTAGAAATCAGTGGTATGGGTAGACCGAGCTTGGTTCTCGCCTCAAGCAGACCTGCTACTCATTCAGCCGAGAATGGCTGTTGTGATCTTAATCGTGAGTAGAAATTCGAGAATCTAAGGGAAACCGACTGTATTGTCCTGGAGATTATAATGTAGGAGATGTGAAGTAGGATTTTGAGTGGGACAGGATTGTGATTGTTTGTTTGGGATGTAAAGCAAAAGGTAAAACCACTGGGTGTGGTATAATTTGGTGTTTCCCTGACTTGTAGTAGATTATACTATAGGAATGTGTTAGGATTTTGTGAAGAGAGTACATAATGATTGTGATGTAAGCAGAGAGATACAAACCACTGCTTGTGGAACGACGAGTGTTATTATTATTGGCAACAACTGAGCACATATTGTAGTATTATGTTGAAGACATGTCGTTTGTCATATGTTGCATCCATTGCTGAATATGCCAGTGTTATGATCGTCTGAGCATAGAATATTGCGTAAGGCAATTACTTTCATTTAATTTTAAATAAATGTATATTTTCTTTTTTCCTTGTTTATCCCCGAACACCAGTCTCCAATAACAACTTAAGCCGGATCACGCTACCAGGGATACGAGACGGTGAGATCATTTATTGAGTAATTAATGAGTGATAAAAGAGTTGATTTAATACAAGAAAAGAAGGGTCCAAAACTGGCGGCAGCAGTATAGGGATAAATAGGGACATATGCTTACAGTGCTTTTGCTTAATTTACTCTGACGAGAAAACGCCTCTTATTTTCATTAAGCTTTGCTCGTTTTAAGTGGCGGAAATAATAGTGACGATTTAATTATATAACTAATGGTTCTTCCGGAGGACATGGACTTTGACGGTATGGTAATAGAAACTCTGGCCAACCACTGTTGTTCTGTAGTGCAATGGGTAGCACAAGCGACTCAACCGAGAATTCATGAGTTCCTCCCGGGCGGAGTGGAGAGGGATGGGCAGTCTCTCTCCACCGGCGCCGTGATCCACTCATCAGTGAGAGGGTGTCAGGTGACAGGCAGCGGTAGCGTCCCGCCTCCCAGGTTTGTTTGTTTTAGGATTGTTACCCCGGGATGGAGGGGAACACGGGGCTCTACGCCTCACAGGGTGGTGGTGTGCCGCGGCGGGCATGCAGCCACAGAGTGACTTTATAAAGGCCTAACCCGCGTCCCCTAGGTAGGAAGTGTAGAGTATGATCTAGAAAAAATGTGAAATACTAAGAAAAGTGTGAGGTATAGATAAAAAGTCAAGAATGAGAAAAAAAAAATGAAGCATATGGACAATAGTGTGAAGTATTAAGATAAATGTATGAAGTAAGAGAATCAGAGGAAGAGGAGGCCAGGGTAGGTACCCCCCTCAGTTAACTACTACAAATAACATTAAATAAATAAATGAATAATAAATAAAGAAAGAAAGAAATATGCACACTTGCAGTGGAAAAAACGGAAAATGAGCGAAGAACAAAACATGGAGTAACCTTTAATATAAAAAGATGAAGGCTGTAACGAACAAGGGAGTAACAGCCTCACATAAATATAAGGAAAAGAAGGTTATAACGAACAGAGAGTAACCTTTAATATAATAAGATGAAGGCTATAACGAACAAGGGAGTAACCGCCTCACTTAAATAAGAGGAAAAGAAGGCTATAACAAACAAGGGAGTGACCTTAAAAATAATGAAAAGAAGGTTATAATCAACATAACTCAAGAATAACTTTGGTGGGCAGATCGCACTACTCATGATAATAAATATGCAAAAGTGGCAGCACTCCTAGAAACAGGAGCGTGTGTGAGTTTTTAACGGATGAATTTATTAAAGAATTTGGGCTCGCAGTAAATGAATGTGAAGCGAAACCCGTGAATATTGTCTCAGTGCAAAGATACCATATTGAAAATGACGGTAAAAGACAAGTTAATATGGAAGGAAAAAGAAGTTTTTGATAACACGCGATGTAAATTTGCCGACTCCTATTGTGTTGAGTACTGATTTGTCGTGTAACACGAGACTATTTTGAAAACATTGCAACTAAATGAGGAACAAAAGACCGAAGCTGAAAACTGATAATAGAAGGGGAAACCAGACAATTATGCCAGGAAAAATATGTCTTATATCTAGAGGTGAAGGATCTTAGCTAAATGTAGATGGAAATGAAGAAAGTCTCACTGAAAATAAGGCCGTACGTTGCCAAGCAGCGGAACCTTTGCAACTGCATGCATATGTTGCAGGTTACATAACGGTAGGCAAGTTAAGCTTTATTTGAGCCTTGTGTTAGTACTCCTCAGGCTAGAGTCTTGTGCTCAGGGATAGTTAAGTTAACCCCTTCACCTGACAATCAAAGATCTTATGTCATTGTGCCGATCTGACAATCAAAGATCTTATATCATTGTGCCGTATTTGAATATTGAAAGTGAGTGTAAAGATAGATGATAATACAACGTTAGGATTTGTGAAGCCTGTCACTCATGAGCTATACGCTGATCTGCCACAAGTATCTAGTGTACAGACTGCTGACACAGCTAAGACAGACTTGAAGCCTGCAGAGCTTGAAGTAAGGAAGAAAAGCCTCTATCAAATTGTTGACGCTAAATTCCAAAGTGAAGAGAGAAAATCAGGTCTTAAAGTCCTTAATAGATACATATATAACAGTGTTTTCCACAGAACAAGAACCATTAACAGTAACGCCCTATTTCCTAAGCACCATCAAGCAAAACACTGATGAAGTACTGTACAGGCGTCCCTATAACATTCCTATCAGTTATCATGACAGAGTAAATGAACAACTTATATCGCTCCAGCAACAGGGTGTGATTCGCCCTTCGCGATCACCTTATAATGCCCCACTTATCCCACTACCAAAAAAAAGATGGAGTACTACGACTTTGTCTGGACTTCCGGGGACTTAATAAAACACTACGGGACGACCGGTACCCACTCCCAAATATAACCACCATACTCAATCAATTGGGAGATAGTAAGCTTTTTTCATGCCTAGACTTGAAACAGGGTTACTATCAAATCCCCCTAAATTAAATCAGCAGAGAGAAGACGCCATTTTCTTCAACAGCAGGGCATTGGGAATTTACTTCCCTCCCCTTTGGCCTTAAAACAGCCCCGTCCTGCTTCAAGAAAATAATAAACACTGTCCTTACAGGACTATTAGGTAACAAGGTTCAGGTGTACCTTGATGACATACTTATCCTGGGCGATATATTTTCTAATCACGCAGATAACTTAGAACACATTCTGGATCGCTTAAAGGAAGCCAAACTGACTCTTAAGATGGAGAAGTGTAATTTTTTAAAGGACATAGTAGATTACCTGGGCCATGCCATCAGCTCAGAGGGAATAAGACCTCAATCTAGCAAGCTGGAGGCCATACAAAACGTCCCGGCCCCCCAAACTGTTCATGATTTACAGTCATTTCTTGGATTGTCTAATTATTTTCGCAAACTTATTGCAAATTATTCACAAATTGTTGCTCCTTTTCTAAAGATTTACAAAGGGAAGAAAGGTACACTCAAGAAAAAAAGATAAAACTTCACTCATATGGACGGATGAAACAAAAATTGCGTTCTCAACCCTTAAGGATAGAATGCTTGGTACAGTCACTCTACGCGTCCTACTACAATACTGGTGGAGTATTGCAATAACAGGATAATGATAATATACTAAGACCTGTATCTTTTTTTGTGAGAAATTGAATACGGCAGAACAGCGGTACAGTATAGTTGAACGAGAGGCTTTAACTGTGATTTATGGGTTACACGTAAACCGCCCATTAATACTGGGTTACCCTGTTGAGATCCACACGGATCACAGACCTTTAGTATGGTTTCACAATCAATCATTTGCCTGGCAAGGAAAATATAGTAGCAGATTTTTTTTTCAAGGATGAAGGCTCAATAGGACACTGAGATTGAATTAGAAGGACACGCGCGATAATGTTTGTGGATGGGGAACAACAAAAACCGTGGAACACGTGGATAATGACGGGCAAGGTATTGTACTAGTGTAGAAAAAGAAACAGGCGCCGAAAGATGAGAAAATAAAATATATGATATGTATGGACGTGAATAGTGAGTGTATTGGCCACACACTTGACTGGAGTATGCAGGAGATTAGTGAGCTGCATGATGAGCAGCCAGCATATAAGTATGCTAAAAGAAGGAAGCCCCATGAATGAAAATTGAGCAAAGACTCAGAGAAAAAAGGCATAATGTGAGATGCCGCCCCTGTTAGAGGTACAGGTGGAAAATGTGTTATATTGTGTTGAAAACGCCCCTGTTAGAGGTACAGGTGGAAAATGTGTTATATTGTGTTGAAGATGGGCATAATGTGAGATGCCGCCCCTGCCAGAGTTGCAGGTGGAAAATAATGTTTTAGTGAATCCGTGCGGAGAAGCCACTAAGGTGGTGATTCTACCCCCCAAGTATTTCCAAGGCGATAACTCTGGCTCATTCGTCGCCACTGCAGGGCACGGAGGAACCAAAGTTACGTTATGTCGGTGTAGAAAGTTCGCTTTCTGGCCTGGAATGAAACGGGATGTAGAAACTTATGTAAGGAAGTGCGTCATGGTAGTCGTTTTAAAAGTGAGTTGGGAACTTGCACCCTGCTCCTTGGCGCCATTATCCAGACGTCACCGCTCATTTTGAGAGAATACACATGGACCTTGTGGGTCCCATGGGTGTATCGGACAATGGGGTTCGATACGTAATGCCCATAGTTGATGTTTTTAAAAGGTATTTGATTACAGTACCCTTACTGAGTAAGGAATCCCGCGAAATGGCAAGGGCGTTGTACATGAATATATATATAGATATATATATATATATATATATATATATATATATATATATATATATATATATATATATATATATATATATATATATATATATATATATATATATATATATATATATATATATATATATATATATATATATATATATATATATATATATATATATATATATATATATATATATATATATATATATATATATATATATATATATATATATATATATATATATATATATATATATATATATATATATATATATATATATATATATTAGCAAAACTATAAAAAAAAATCGGATATGAAAAATTATCTAATAGATAAGTTAATAAAATAATGGAACCGAATGGGGGGATGGAAACATCAGGCAGGATAAACTGGCGGGAAGACGGACATGCAGCGACTCCCAGAGCCGGGCCCAACACCACACAGCCAAGCATGGCGGGCGAGCTTGTCCCTATAAGCGCCGGCACTGGGAACCTAAACGGTACTGATGGTACCGTTAGTCTTTCGACACTTTGAGCGGGGCCAGTACCGATAGTGTTATATGAGCACTCGGCACTGAGCAGTACCGATTTGTAATGATTTCACTCGGCACCCGGTACCGGTACCGGGTCCCGAATAAAGTATTGGCAGCGTTTTTTCTGTCCTGTGACAACATTATTAAAGGCCAGATTTGATTCCTTGTCCCTGGAGCAACGTGTGAGCTCATTCATAAAGTGTGCTCCCAAATCACTCATGGTTATGGATAATTTATCATCATGCTTGTTGAAAACTCTGGACTTAAGTCCTTTATAAAGAATATCTAGCTCCATTGTCATTGCTTCTGGATCCGTATTAGTTGACTGAAAAAAAATGTATTTACTTTCTCAAACTCTGACAGAAGAGGGGAAAGAAAAATGAAAGAGGTAATGAATATCATCAGAAAGCATATCATGCATCATTCTTGCTCTGTATCTCACTTCTGGTGTCCCTTCTTGCATTGCCAACCTGAAGTAGCATTTAAGTTCATTCCAGTTTTCAATTAGTCTCTTGATGACGCGTCCTTGTATCAGCCATTTGGTATCACAGCTTAAAAATGGCACATTAACTGTGTTCTTGTCACTGCATTCTCCTTCATATTGTTCATCATTCATTTCTTCAAACAGCTGCTTATATGTGTGGCGTCGAAGTGTACTGTTTGAAAACCATCCAGGAATGTCTACGGTTAACACTGTTTTAGTTGAAGAGTCTGTAGCCATCTATATTGTATTCTGAACTTAAATCAATATTTGTGGTGTTGATAAATGTTTCTGTTATAGCAATGACGTAGAAAATTTTCTGTTAGAGCAATACATTTCAATTCATCGAAGTTTTTAGGCTCTGCGCATTGAAACTAAGGACTTTATTTTGAGGCTTGGTAATTGAGGTGGTGGTACTTGCGGATTCACAGTCTCGCGTTTGTTGCGATACGTGGCGTCTATTTACACGGGCGGGTTGGAGGGACGTGGCAGAGAGAGTTTTTTTATCGGGTGTCACGTACTGCGTCGTTTAGGAGCCTTCCGAATCTGGCTGCCCCAGTGGGGGACAGGTGTATTCCGCCCCTGTGGAAGAGCTCACTCTGGCCATAGAAATTGTCCCAGGCATTAAAGAACTCAACGTCAAGCTCCCTGCAAAGAGTCTGTAAGCAGTTGTTGAGGCTGAAAGCCTTGCTGAAGAAGTCACTCTCTGCCCACTTCCGTGGTAGAACTCCTGAAATCGAAATGTTAGGGGGATTTAGATTTGTACTGATGGATAAGCCTAGAGTACTTGTCCAGCAGTTCCTCAGACCGGGTTGTGGTGATGGCATTCGTACCTGTGTGGAGAACAAACAGGGAGTCATTAGAAGCCTCAGCAGAGACCTTATCCAGGGCAGCTGTGATGTCGTTAACTCCAGCTCCGGTATAACAATAGTCACACCTACGACGGGGACTCTGCCACAGGAGAGAGAGAGAGAGAGAGAGAGAGAGAGAGAGAGAGAGAGAGAGAGAGAGAGAGAGAGAGAGAGAGAGAGAGAGAGAGAGAGAGAGAGAGAGAGAAATATAAAGCTACAATATTATCAGCTGACATCCACCACAAACAAAAAATTAACTACAAACCCCCACACATTTACAATGATACATGCTGTTACACAACATACACTTGATCAAACTGCCATTGTCAGACTTGGGCCTCCTACACTGTAAACACAAATCCACAACATAACACTTGCTACTTGTAGGGGTAATGGTAGAGGGAAAGACTGGGAAAGGTTCCAGTACCCCCTTCCGAAAGCAGGATGCAAGGTGGCTCCTCATGTCTTTCTGAACAAAATTTTGAGTTGCAGGTGG
This sequence comes from Eriocheir sinensis, assembly GCF_024679095.1. Taxonomy (NCBI): domain Eukaryota; kingdom Metazoa; phylum Arthropoda; class Malacostraca; order Decapoda; family Varunidae; genus Eriocheir; species Eriocheir sinensis. The sequence goes on from NW_026112125.1 coordinate 109,362, forward strand.
GACGCCAAAACAAAGACTGGTAGCAAAAGCAATAGCAAACAAACCACAATCTGAGTGTCCCTCCTGCTGCTGAACTTTTACATATTCTACTTTAAATTGTGAACTACAGTTTAGTAGAGCAGCCAGCTGGCAATCAAAATTGTTTGAGATTCCCAAGCTGTTGTTTAAGCTGTCATAAACCTTGACAGTGTTATCATTACATTGAAGGTTACTTACTGTAAGCCAGTGATTGTTGTGTACATGTAAAATTTGGACAAAGCAATTACTGGGACTTTTAACATGCACACATTTTGCAGTTTGAAAGACAACAGTAGACTGGAAACCTGAAACATTGAGGAAACTGATTCCAAGCAAATGCTGTGCATGATCTATGTGGAGGTCTGTCAACCACTTCCCTTCAATGGATACTTCCCTTGCCGCTTCACTTGGATTTCCATGGGCAGGGGCCAGGGGAACCTCTCGTTGCAGGGAAGGGGAGCCAGGCGAGCTTCACAGTGCTGCTGTCCCTCCAGGCTATTCAGTTCAGCAGGCAACCTTGGGAAGGGTGAATGATGTGTTAGGGTGTTTACATTACTGCATCATGGCTCACCTCAAAGTTTTGCAGATGCAGTATGAACCCCTTTCTATATTATAAACAGCAGTAATGTCACCACAATCTAAAGTGGACAGTATTGTCAATTTTCTAACACAACAAATGTCTAGCACATACGCTGAGGAATTTTAACAGCATACTTTCTTTCCCGAAAAGTTGGGCGTGAGTAATACCTGGGTATCAAGTAGGGATTATCGTCTTGGACCTTTACCTTTGTCCCGGGATTACGGGAAAATATTAGCCGTAATCATGGTATCCCTGGAATTCCCGGGATTTTCAATTGTCTAGAATTGCACATTATACCTAGCTTCCCTTTCAGATTTTTTATGTGCTTAACATTAATAGATATGCAGAAATATTACTGTAGATTGACTGTCTGATTAATTCCACTTAATGTTTTATTCCAAAATTTTCAGCATACACTTTGTTCCTCAACAAAGTAAAAGGAGTAAGACTAAGAGATAAAATTTGCTTCGTTTACTACTTTATATTTGTTCTACTTCTGAATTCCAATGCGAATGACAATGTAAATTATAGTTCATTATCGTTGATAAAAAAAAATTTGTTTCTATTTCAATATTTATATGGATGGCGTCATGAGAGAAATGAAGGGCAAAGTTGGGGAAGTTGGAGTAAAAATGTTTGCTGAGGGAAGGAAGTGGGTACTGAACTCAATACTGTTTGTTGATGACATAGTGCTCATTGCAGAAAATGGAAGTGACTTACAAAATTTGGTCAGTGTTTTTGATAGTGTCTGTAAAAGGAGAAAGCTGAAAGTAAACGTCAACAAAAGTAAAGTGATGGTTTGTGAGCGAAGTAGAAGTGAGGTTGTCGATTTTGTATCCCCATATAGAATGGGAATTGAATGTGAAAAGGAATGCAAAATAATTTTGAATGGTGAAGAAATGGAGAAGGTCAACGAGTTTAAGTACCTTGGATCAGTTATGTGTAAGCATGGTGGTATGGAGGGAGAGATAAGAGAAAGGGCATTGCAAGGAAGAAGGGTGGTAGGGTCTTTGGGACGAATCACGAATGGCAGAAGTGTGAGCATGGAGGTAAAGAGGGATTTGAGAAATACAATAATAGTGCCAACCCTCACATATGCAAGTGAAACGTGGGCCTGGAATGAAAGTCAGAGGTCTAGAGTGCAGGCAGTGGAAATGAGTTATTTGAGGAGTGCTTGTGGTGTGAGTAGAATGGATGGAATGAGATACGAAAGTGTGTATGAGCGTTTTGGAATGTGTCACGGGGGAGAAGGGAAGAAGTGTGGAGTGGTGGAACAAATGAAATGACAGACTTTAAAGTGGTTTGGCCACATGGAGCGAATGGAGTAGAGTAAGATGACCAGAAGGGTGTATGTGAGTGAGATAGAGGGAGGGAATGCTAGAGGACGACCTCCAGTGAAATGGAGAGATAGGATGCAAGAGTATGTGAGGGAGAGGGGTGAAAAATCAGTGGGGAACTTTGAGCAGGCAAGGATAGGGTCGGGATAGAGAAAGTTGGAAGCTCTTCTGCCATGGCCATCCTTTTGTGGGAGCTCCCAGGAGCAGGCGTCGATGAAAGATGATGATGGTGTTTCCATTTATACTCAGTGCAATGAAAAGATAACTTAATGACAGGAAATGTAGTAAAAATAATCAGTAGCTAAAACATTGGGAACTATGACAACACTGTTCAGTTGTGTGGGCAGGCAGACAGACAGACAAACAGACAGTTTACTGTCAACCATCACTGGTCGGCCACTCACGCGAGGAGGGAAAGTGTGCTACTTTTTTTTGTAATTTTGTTAAGTTGTTACGCTCATTTCAATGCCGTATACATACAGCAACGTGGAATATGCAAACATGGTGTTCATTATACGAGCTCTGTTACGGGTAACGGGAGTGCCATGGCTGCTTTATAATACTCAAGAGAATACCTAAACAGTAAATCCTTCCTTCACACACACACATACAAAACATTCCTCACAGGACACCCTGTATATGAATATAAATAGAACCATAAGTCCACAACCATCCTGCAGTCAAATTTGCCCCTATTTTTGTACTTAATTTCATTGCAGGATTTCCTGGGATGGATGTGCAAAAATATCCAAGGATTATTAAACCTTGAAAATTGTCCGGGATTCCGGGAAACAATTCCTAGTATCAAGTATGTCAAAAAGTTTAAACTATATCACCCTCACTGGTTTGCTTGTTTGTTTCCCTTAGTTTCATTCAAGCTCAGAAACTTCGCACAACAAATTTCTGAGTCAGAAAAAAAAAATAATATAGTTATGTAAGTGACTCCTTACTGTGAGGTGTCAGGTGATGGCTGCACAGGTCCCTGAATGCTGGAGGGCTGCAGTCCATCTCTGTGGTCCAATAAGTGTCTGAAAGATGGTTCATGAAAAAACTAATTTAAAGATAAAGCCTACCTTCCTCTTCTACCCTGAACCCTCCTGACAAGAGAGTAAGATATGAATGATTTTCAATTATATATTGATGAGCTGGGAAAAAAATACTCACCTATGAGTGATTACTGTAATTACACCTCAGTACAAGCTATATGCAGGTTAGTGAAACACAAAACTATGATAATTACCTGCTATCATTACATGTTCAAGATTTTTCTACACTTGTTACAAAAATGCTTAACATTACATGCAAACACAGCCATAAATTGCAACAAGTTGACAGCTCAAACCATATGCAATGAAAATTACTTACTTATCAAAGTAAAGCATAATAAGCACATGAAGTATGAGCATATAGTTAAATATAAGAAAGGAACACCACATCACAACCGCACAACTGGTAATAGCTGTACACACCTGTCACAGTGCAACTGGCTCTGGAGGAATGGCCTCAGGTTGTTGTATGGAGTACGGCTCTTGAGCTTCTTCCCATTGCTCACAGCCTCAAGTGCCACACGGTTTGAGGAGTCGATGTCAAGGACTCTGTTGAGTGTCAGTAGGTTACAGAAACCTAAATGACAAAATGGAGCACACAAAAATACAATTCCTTTAACATCAGTACTCACTTGTTTGGACCAGTCCACTTCTGCTCCATTATCCCACCCTTCCGAGTCTCATTGCGAAGGTTTCTTTTAAGAACCTTCATCCCTACAGAGAAGCTGAAGGTCTTCACTCCTCTTGCTTTCCTGTTCCTGTACTCAGCCTTCTGCTTTTCTTGGGCTGCTTCAACTCTCTGTTCCCGCTGCATAATAAAAGTAAAAGCATAAGCATTGATAGCACTATGATGACCGGATTAATTGTACTGAAATATACATTTCCTTGTGCAAAAGATGCTTGTAATGTATGGTACAATATGGATGAAAGAATGATCCTATGTAGCAGGACTTGAATTGGAATAAACGTCGAGTGTTTAATCTGGCCATATATCTGCAGTCATTACATTGAAATAGTTTGGAGACCGAATAAAGTCGGGCTAAAGCAGAGAGTCAATCTGGCAATGAATGTACTATGCTGAAACATAAATTATAGCATCAATGTAAAAGTTATGGTATTTTTCTTCGGTACTACTGCCAGACTTAAGAACATTAGCATCAGGAAATATAACACATGACGTCCTCAGCCAGACCTTGGAGTGCAGTTCTTCACGCCTCTGGTCCTGCTCTTTGACACACTCCGCAATGTCCTCGGAAGAGGGCAGTTCAACAAGTTCTTCAAAGAACTGTAACAAAAAGAAACTGCAAAAGAAGATTACTTGAGAGGTACTAGACATGTTTTTCAATTCTTGTGAGATATACACTTTTCTTCCAGAATTTGCACATTACATATGAATCTACTTTCTACTTACTTCTGGTGTGGTACTCCTTCCCTCTGGTTGTGCAGAAGCCTCAGGAGCAAATGTAATTTCTTCCTAAAAATATTTATTTCAATTGAACTGAAATTACGGTCATTAGGCACAAGAACAACTCTTCATATTTTTTTGGTTTGTGATTGAAAGTGATGGCTTCATATTTTAATGGAACCAATAGGAGTTGATTTCTTATATTAAATCAAACACTGGTGGTTACCTGGTGAAGTGGCCGGTGCTCACGAGCAAACATCAACCGGAAAGGTGTGAACCCGGTGGTCCGCTGCTTTTGGGTGCGGATGCTATAGGCGATTTCATCCAGGAAGTTTGACCAGTCGGTCTTGGTCGCGTTGCAGAGCTTGGAAAGCCTGGTCTCCAGAGTCTGGTTAATTATCTCTGCCAGTCCATTAGTCTGCGGATGGTAGGCAGACGTGATACTCCTCCGGATCCCGTAGAACTTGCAGAGTTCGTCGTTGATCTGTGGGGAATGAAGAAGTCAAAGTAGCAGCAGTAATACAACAGGTGTTATAATAGTATCATTTGTTTGCAGTGTTAATAATACCTGAGGTTTGTTCAGCATCTTAGAGCTAACGAAGCATTAGATGATGTAAATGTCCTCCTCTGACAACTGTATTGGTAATAATGCACCTCTCAGGCATACCTGAATATAACATTACATCCTGATGACCATTCCATGAATTACAACATAAATAACAGTAACATAAAGACTTACCGAGGAACAAAACTCACGTCCGTGATCAGTCAGGATCCTTGCAGGCTTGCCCCACCTAAGGAAAGCAGATGTCATTACACATGAAAAAAAATCTGCATCTTTTGTATCACATTCTTATATTATGCCTAAACATAATCAATTGATGGTTATGATTAAATTTCATAATTAGTTCAAACAATATGGCAAGGCAAATAATTTTTATACAAGAACTAAAGTGAGCTTTTAATTGAAATACAATTGATGAAATAAAACAGTTGTGAGAAGCAACAAACAGAGATAAATATATGGAGTGGTACGACTGCACGGACTTTTACATGCATTGATGACAAAACATGCTGCAACCTCAAAACAATTGTGGTAATACATGATTAAATAAATAATGATTACCAGTAGCAAACTCACAGCTTGGACTCATTCCGTTTCACTAATTTTCAAAATAGGGAAAATATCGTGGATGGATTGTATGACAGATTTTTTTTTTAATGATTCTACCAATGATGAATATGTTTTGTTTATTACATCAGATTGTTGAATGTTTGCATATTTTTTGAAGGCAAAAAATCAGTCACGGTGATGATGAGGTAAACTTCAAAGGAAAACAATGAAAACTAAATTAATCTTGACATCAGGATACCTTTTTTAAGATGGATTGTTTAGCATCCAAACTGACTATTTGAAATTACATTCAAAAGTAGTGATGACATGGCAGTAAATATTTCATCCAAGTGTGGAAACTAATGATAAAAATTTACCTGTGGATAAAGGAGCGTATGCACCTGGACACCCCATAAGCTGTCTGATCTCTAAGTGGGAAAAAGTCGACAAACTTTGTGTAGAAGTCGACAAACGTGCAAATGTACCTGTAGCCTTCATCACTAACAGCCATTGGACTGGATAGTTTAATAAAGCAGAAAGCAAAAAATACATCATGCAAAGCCATCAAAACCCAACATAACCAATTACATCAGCTTGTGCAGACACTAGGTAAAGCTAGATAAATCACCCATGCTAGATCAAATTATACAGGCAAAGAGAAAGTGCATTATAACCCAGGAGAGAGAGAGAGAGAGAGAGAGAGAGAGAGAGAGAGAGAGAGAGAGAGAGAGAGAGAGAGAGAGAGAGAGAGAGAGAGAGAGAGAGAGAATTATTGTGTTCCATGAACAACAATGAGAGCTAACTACCATGCATTATAAAGCATTGTTCTTTTCATATTTACAATTATCATAAAGTAAACCCAAAAGAGTAAGACGGCTGGCATTTGAGGTAGCTCACATAAATTATGTACAAAGTTTTAAGAAAGGCATTTGACAGAGTTGAAAAAAAAGGCAGATGGTTCCTGAGAGATTGATTAAATTGGTGAGACTTTGTAAGAAAACTCAAAGAGGTTTCATACAATGTGAAGGCTCCACTTGGAATGTTATAGGAGTTTAGCATCAGGCGGAGAAGAACAGCCTATATATAGAGATATAGATGAGAGTTGCAACCAAAACCAGGCTTTCCAAAAGCACAACCCAGAAAAGGCTCACAAGACATCAAAATGGTATCTGACCTGTCTCGTGACCTACAACAGTAACTATACTTGGACAAAAGCATGTATATAGATATGCATGCATATATGTGTGTGCAAGGGAGTTCTACAATTATGCAAGGGATAAGTTTTTGAAAAGATCATGTAAATTTAAGCTTGAGCAGAGATAGTGCGATTTCAGCTTCAAAATCTAACTTTGAATCACTCATTTGTTGTATCCTTGTGTATGAGAAATATGAGCCTAATAAGAACATAAGAACGTTGGAATCTGCAGGAGGCCGGTAGGCCTATACAAGGCAGTTCCTTTTAGCCTAAGCTCCCGTGTATCTAACCCCACCTAGTATCGCTGTCCATGAATTTATCTAATCTATTTTTGAATGTGACAATTGTATTGGCACTCACCACATGACTGCTGTTAGTAAACGAATTTTTGCCTATGTCCTTGTTAAATCTGAATTTATCAAGTTTAAACCCATTACTTCGTGTCCTACCCAGTTCTCTTACCAACAAAACCTTATGAATGTTAAAAGAACTAACAGTTTTCCTTTGTGCTATTATAAATTTGCGAGAAGACAAATTCGAAGAGTTAGGAATTATGTGTCTGTGTGTGTGTTGGAATATATGTACATTTGATTTCTTAACTTTTTTGCCTACCTAATACTTGTACCTGTTGCTTACCTAATACTTGTACCATTTTTAAAAGAAACCCCAAGCCAAACCACCCGGTAACACTTTTCACATATCTGATCCTCACCGACCAAGTCGACTCCTATAAGTTCCAACGGCTCCTTCACCTTTATGGGACGCATCTCTGGGGCCTTTGTCTTCATTGGCGTGTAGTGCTGGCACTTACTACATGTTTCAATCTAGAAAACAAATGTGAAAACTGTGAGAAAATTGCTTGAGGATTCAGCAAAACAATTCTGGAGAGTATTGAATTAGCTAACAATCATTTTAATTGTATCAACTTTCTGTAAAGATGCACTACTTGTGATCAGGTATTTCATGCAATACATAAACAATATTTACATACATAATGTTTCATGTCCTGGGTCATGTTTCGCCAATAGTAAACTGGGGAGACATTCTGACAAGTGGTAACCCAGCCGCTATGCCCTGCAGTGGGACTGCTGTGATCACAGCAGCAACCTCCTCAAAAGACCTCACCACGAGCTGCCGAGGCTTCCCATCATGGTCCACTCTGTACAGCTTCTGATATGTTTATAAATGCATAATAATCACAGTATGAGAAATGCAAGAGAAGCTTCCATACAAGGCCACTCCACGACAATGACAACAGATTTTAAACCACAGCTGCAACTTGCTTTGACACTCATCTTTGCTTCCATGAACCCTGCACCTGTGCTAGAGAGAGCCTGTCACTCAAAGTTGTATTAAATTTAACTCCTTCAGTTGGTTGGGACACAACCTCTGACAATGAGCTGGTCCTTAGCACTAATAAGCAGTGGGTAGGGACACTGGCAATAAAGCAGCAACCCATCTCTTTCCTACCTTACTACAGAATGGATATCAAAATGTTAGAATCGGTGCAGAGGAGGATGACTAAGATGATTCAGGGGTTGAGAAACTCTCCTACGAGGAAAGACTCAAACATTTAAACTTGCATTCTCTGGAAAGGCGAAGGGTGCGTGGAGACATGATCGAGGTTTATAAATGGATGAAGGGCTTTAATAAAGGGGATATTCATAAGGTTTTTTTGGTAAGAGAAACGGGCAGGACACGAAGTAATGGGTTGAAACTGGATAAGTACAGATTCAACAGGGATATAGGCAAAAATTGGTTTACTAACAGAGTGGTGGATGAGTGGAATAGGCTTAGCAGTCATGTGGTGAGTGCCATTTTTTTTTTTTTTTTTTTTACAGCTAAGGAGACAGCTCAAGGGCGCAAAGAAAAAAAAAAAAGAAAAAAAGGCCCGCTACTCACTGCTCCCGAACAGAGGTTAAAGGAGTGTCCAAAATCAGAGGTTAATTTCGGGAGGAGAGGTGTCCTGATACCCTCCTCTTGAAAGAGTTCAAGTCGTAGGCAGGAGGAAATACAGATGAAGGAAGATTGTTCCAGAGTTTACCAGCGTCAGGGATGAAAGAGTGAAGATGCTGGTTAACTCTTGCATAAGGGGTTTGGACAGTATAGGGATGAGCATGAATAGAAAGTCGAGTGCAGCGGGGCCGCGGGAGGGGGGGAGGCATGCAGTTAGCAAGTTCAGAAGAGCAGTCAGCGTGGAAATATCGATAGAAGATAGAAAGAGAGGCAACATTGCGGCGGAATTTAAGAGGCAGAAGACTATCAGTATGAGGAGGAGAGCTGATGAGACGAAGAGCCTTAGCCTCCACTCTGTCCAGAAGAGCTGTGTGAGTGGAGCCCCCCCACACATGAGATGCATACTCCATACGAGGGCGGACAAGGCCCCTGTATATGGACAGCAACTGTGCAGGGGAGAAGACCTGGCGGAGACGGTACAGAACGCCCAGCCTCGAGGAAGCTGATTTAGTAAGAGATGAGATATGAAGTTTCCAGTTAAGATTTTGAGTTAAGGATAGACCGAGGATGTTTAGTGTTGAGGAAGTTGATAGCTGGGTGTTGTCAAAGAATAGGGGATAGTTGTTTGGAAGATTGTGTCGAGTGGATAGGTGGAGAAACGGTGTTTTTGAGGCGTTGAAGGACACCAGGTTCCTCTTGCCCCAATCGGAAATAATAGTAAGGTCTGAGACTAAGCGTTCTGCAGCCTCCAGCCTTGAGTCGTTAAGTTCCTGAAGGGTGGGTCTTCTATTAAAAGAAGTTGAATAATGCAGAGTGGAATCATCGGCGTAGGAATGGATAGGACAGTTCGTTTTGGAAACAAGATCATCAATGAACAACAGAAAAAGAGTGGGAGATAGGACAGAACCCTGTGGGACACCACTGTTAATAGATTTAGGGGAAGAACAGTGACCGTCTACCACGGCAGAAATAGAACGGTCAGAAAAGAAACTGGAGATAAAGGTACAGAGAGAAGGATAGAAACCGTAGGAGGGTAGTTTAGAAAGCAAAGATTTGTGCCAGACCCTACCAAAAGCTTTTGATATGTCCAGCGCAATAGCAAAAGTTTCACCGAAACGGGTAAGAGAGGATGACCAAGAGTCAGTTAAGAAGGCTAGGAGATCACCAGTAAAACGCCCCTTGCGGAACCCATACTGGCGATCAGATAGAAGGTCAGAAGTGGAAAGGTGCTTTTGAATCTTCCGGTTAAGGATTGATTGAAAAGCTTTAGATAGACAAGAAAGTAAAGCAATAGGACGGTAGTTTGAGGGATTGGAGCGTTCACCCTTCTTAGGTACAGGCTGTATGAAGGCATACTTCCAGCAAGAAGGAAAGGTAGATGTTGACAGGGAGAGGCGAAAGAGTTTGACCAGGCAGGGTGACAGCACGGAGGCACAGTTTTTAAGGACAATAGGAGGCACTCCATCAGGTCCATAAGCCTTCTGAGGATTGAGGCCAGAGGGGGCATAGAAAACAGCCTTCTTAATAATTTTTATAACACGCATAGTGGAGTTAGAGAGAGATGAGTAGGAGGAATATACCCAGAATCGTCCAGAGGGGAGTTTTTAGAAAAAGTTTGAGAGAAGAGTTCAGCCTTAGAGATAGATGAGACGGCAGTGTTGCCGTCAGGACTCAGGAGTGGAGGGAAAGATGAATAAGTGAAGTTGGAGGAGATGTTTTTGGCTAGATGCCAGAAGTCACGGGAAGAGTTAGAGAAAGCAAGGTTTTGACATTTTCTATTAATGAAAGAATTTTTGGTTAGTCGGAGAATAGATTTGGCACGATTTCGGGCAGAAATGTAAAGTTCATAATTAGCATTAGTTTGAAGGCTCTGGTACCTTTTGTGAGCTACCTCTCTATCATTGACAGCACGAGAACAAGCGTGATTAAACCAAGGCTTTTTAGCGTAAGGAGTAGAGAAAGAACGAGGAATGTATGCCTCCATTCTAGAGACAATCACCTCTGTGATGCGCTGAGCACACACAGAGGGGTCTCTATCCTGGAAGCAATAATCATTCCACGGGAATGGAAAAGTACATCCTCAGGTTGTCCCACCGAGCTGAAGCAAAATGCCAGAAGCATCGCCTCTTCGGTGGGTCCAGAGGGTGTACAGGAGCGATAGGACAGGATGCAGAAATAATACAATTGTCACATTCAAAAATATATTAGATAAATTAATGGACAGCGATACTAGGTGGGGTTAGATACACGGGAGCTTAGGCTCAAAGGAACTGCCTTGTATAGGCCTACCGGCCTCTGGCAGACTCCTACGTCCTTATGTACATAAGGATGAAAAGTGGGATATCTTTATTTCTAATCAGTATACCATAGCATATCTTATACTACAGCCATGGCCATGAAATCAATCCCTTCTCCCTTTCCTCTACTAATCACATTATCAAAATAAATCATCATTAAGCTCATGAGAGAAAATCATGAACACAAACTGCCGCAAAAGTGTACATTCTTCAACACATAACCACTTTAATTAATTTCAAATCTTGGCCTCTGTTTATTGCAGATAGCATCAAACAGACTTTCAAACAGATAATCAATCAAAAACAATCACTTACCCTGTTCATCCCACTGGAAGGGGCGTGCCCATCGCAATACTTTCCGCTGCTCAACACCCTTAAGTCCAAAGGCATGCCTTCTGGTCCTCAAGTAGATGATGAGTCGCTCATACATGATGTTGTCCTCAGCAAACCTCTGTCTGCAGGCCAACTCATACTCCTCAGTAGTACAGTTGGACCTGATGATGAATTTTAATTATCAGTATTATGCTTCACTGCAACCAGTCAAGTAAAGTTGCATGTCAACTTGGCATACACTGAGAAAATAATGACATGTGGTAGGGTATGTCTTTTCTGAAACTATACGTGTTAATAAAAACACTTTCAGATATATATATACATACATATATACAATAATATAATACAATAAATATAACATACAATATGTAGAAGCACAAGCAGTAGAAAACCAAACGATGAACAGATGCTGAAACTAGTAAAGGTTGCCAGTGAACTAAATAATAATTATATCCTTGTAACAGCTGGTATAATTTTTCAGGTAGCTATAAATTGGCTGGATATGATAATGTTAGAGGCAGTGATATGAGTACTCCATTTAAATTTCTGGAATGTCTTGGAGGCTGTTTCCTTATTCAATATGTGCATATCCCTTACATATTTAGAAGGAAGTCAGAGCTCCACCCTTGATTTAATAATCACTTCAGAGGAAAATGTGAGCAATTTAAAAAGTGGAAAGTCTATTGGGTAAAAGTGACCATGTTGTATTAAATTGCAACTATATTTGCTACAGTGATGAGAAAAAGGGACAACCGATGAGCCCATTGGTTTTCCAAACTATATTTCCGTTTGGATTTCTGCAGCTGTCTCACTTAAAGCTGTTAGATAGTGTTCAACCAGATTAAATTTCTTCTTCTGAATCTTGAGATTAATCTTCGGCATTGTCGCCTGGTGGGATAATTATCTTATTTTTTTTCTAAATTATGTTTAATATCGACCAACCATTACATCGTCGCTTGCCTGCCCGATGTAATACATCACAATTTTCCTGGTGTTTCATCCCAGCGACCGTCAAATTGTGGGATACACTTACTAATGTGATCATTAATTCTAGTAATTGTGAAACATTTAAAGAACATGTGAATGGCTTTCTTCTCTCTTAGCTCGCTACCTACTAGATTTTTCTCCATCTTCCTTTTCTTTGCTTTCTCCTTCATTCTGTATTTTCCGATATCGGTGAAGTGTCGCCCGCTGGGCCTTTTGGCTTATAGCATTTGTGCTTTCCGGCAGGTCACCTTCATTGATTCATATAATAATAATAATAATAATAATAATAATAATAATAATAATAATAATATTTTTCAAAAAGGGAGATTGTGAAAAAATACAAATTTGATAAATGAAACAGACTGGAGACAGGAGCTTGATGGAGGGTTATTGGATGAAATGTAAGAGAAATATAAAAATAAAATGCATAAATTCTATGAAAAATGTATAGCAGTGGCAAAAGCAGGACAAGACAGAAATAAAAGGCCACCATGAATGAATGCGAGAGCCACTAGAGCCAAGACAAAGAAGTATTTTGCATGGAAAGTAATATTAGTAATATTAGTACACCAAACTTTCCCTGATCCAACCATGCAAGAACATCATTTGTTACACTACACAGAGCAGATTATGTAGAATATAACTTCCTATAGGCAGACTGCTTATCAGGTAAGGCATGGATAGTTGATAAATATCCCAAAAATTGAACTAAAATTACATTCTCCACTATCTTAGACATAAATGAAAGGTTAGAGACAGGTCTATATCAAATATATGATATAGATATCAAGTATATGATATAGATATCAAGTATATGATATAGATATCAAGTATATGATCAAGTTTACTTTTCAAGGCGGGTCTGACACTTCCCAGCTTTTCTTTCGGAGGAAAAACACACTGCTGGATACTTGAATATATAATGCATAAAATAAATTTTAAGAGCTCATAGAAGCCTCCCTCACTCGCTATATCAGATAGGGGCATCGGATCGTTCACACAGTACGTTACCTTAATAGGTTTCATTAAGTCACGTAACTTCTCAATACTAATATCATGAAAAGATGACAAGCCAACATAGGGGATATCAGGCAAATAATTCGATTTCATCACCAAGCCTCCCTGAAAGTTACCAACAATTTTTTTAATCTTTTCATCGAATAAGTTTATAAATCTATTAGCTAGATCAGCATCAGTATAGCCATCTGGAAGCCTTCTAGTGTTGCTCCAATTACCCATTAGCGTGTTTAAGATTGAATACAGCCGTTTAATGTCTGAACCAGCTTCAATAATCTTCTCTCTATAATAAGTAGACTTTCTTTGTCTAATTAATCTATTCACAGTATTCCAAGCACTAACATAACCACTGCGGGAATCTTCCGTACGCAAACTACGCCACCTCTTTTCCTTAAGTTTTCTAGTTTTGATGGCATTCTTAATCTCGGTATTAAACCAGGGTGTGTTTTCCCTCACTGTAATGTCTTTAGTGACTACTGGACACATGTTATATTCAGTCTGTAGTAAAATATTATAAAGGTGAACCAGACAAACTAGACAACCATCCATTGTCACATTGTTGCTGTGCTCATGGGGACAACTTTTCTGAAGTTCAGTTGTTAATTTGTTAAGTACATTATCAAGTAATGCTTTAGGGTCATAGCTACTCCTAAGTCTAAAAGTGATAGTTTTCTTCGTTTCCAAGTCTCTACTCACATCCACAGTATATGTAATTAACTTATGATAAGGAGATATAGTAAAATCTGGCTCAATATCTAACTGATTGACGCTAACACCCATGGGATCACAAAGCACAAGGTCAAGCATGTGGCCAGAGCGAGAGGTTACATCGTTTACTTTATTAATACAATATAAAGATTCTAACAGCAATAAAATCACTCCTACACTGATTATGTACATCATCCATCCAAATATTAAAATCCCCAGAAATAAACATTATACCATGTGAATGATCAAAGCCCTCCAGATATTCAGTAAATTCCTCAAAAAACAGCTGACAATTTGTATTTGGTGGTAGATAAATGATAACAAATGTTAGCCTCTGAGAGGTGTTGGCCATGAAAGTTACAGCTCTGTTCAAAAGTTGTAATATATGGTGAAGGCAAATTTCTTAGTTGAGAAAATTCATTAGTATTAATAAATATTCCTACTCCACCTCCCCTTCTAATACCTCTTGAAGTGTGCATGAATGTGTGAGTAGTGTCATTTCCACAATTTTAGATTTGTCTGATTCATTTAACCATGTTTCCGCAATACCCAAAACATCATATGACTTTTCAGGGATTAATTCTCGTAGTTCAACAGTCTTATTCCCTACTGACTGAATATTAACAAACCCACATTGAATATTACCATTTTTCCTAGTATCCATGATCAGTCATATCCCTCAGATTGTTTAGCCCAATTTCTAAAGTTTTACATTGCCTGTGTTAACCTTATGATTTGTTTCTGGCCTTGATAGTCGCACACAATTAATACACTTATACGAATTACTGGAACACTCCCTAGTCAAATGATTACCAGCACACTTGGCACACACAACAGCATCACCATTTTTCTTAAAATTACAGTTATGCTCAGTATGTCCATACCTTTGACAACAATAGCAATTAAATACATGATACCTATCCCTAACATTATACCTGGCCCACTGCAAGCACACATCACCATGTCTGTGAATGAGCTCTCTTATTTCTGGGGTGCACCTTAGAATAAAATGACTAGTATTACCATGTGCAGGTTTAGTGAAAATCAATTAAATCTTGTCATGGACACCTTCAGCTGACTGAAGATAGCTGTTCTTAGCAATTAAATATTCATCCTCATCATCTTGACACTCTTCCATGGACACATTACAAATCATTATCTTGGGAGCAAACTTCTTAGTCATCCTAGTTTCGACATTCCTCAATACACTACTTATCTTATTAGCTGCCCTTTTCCCCTCTTGCTCGTTTGCAAAGTCCATCACAACATTACCTCATCCAGTAAACTTCGTGCTGACCACTGGTACATCTTTCAGGACTTTAACCAGCTCATTTTTTCTACTGACAGCATTATTATGTGAATCAAGTGACTTTACAATTAGCACATTCTTTTTCTTTTCTGCAGCAGCATATGTATCACTTTTCTGGCCTTTATCAAAGTGCAAATTAACTATAGTGTTAATAATCTCCTCTTTCGTGTCAACCAGCACATTTTTCTTTTTATCCAACACAGCTTCAGCACCTGAACCCTCAACAGTGACTACATTTACAACTGTGCTGACTATTTCATCTTTAACTTCATGAATTTTCTGGTGTAAGCTCTCTGAATTGGCCACTAACCTTGACATGCACTCACTAATCTCTGGCATTACTCCACCATCCTCCAACTTTTCTGTAAGTGCACGGTTTTCAAGCTTTAACTGCTGATTTCCCTCAGTCAGCTTGCTAATCACACTCTTCATGCTCTCAGACTCATTGTAGCAGTCCATCACCTTCTTCCTACATGGTTTACACATCCAATCCACCTTCTTTAGATCCCCATCCTGTACACTATGAAGAAACAGACACTTCTTAGGCGACCATTTCTCACAGACATCACACGCTATCCAATTTGAGGAAAATTCTTGCCCCTTAGTACACTGCTGACATTTAATAGGGCCCGCCATTCTGTACCCATATGCAGAATACAGTATTTCAGACACGACAGACTATGTAGAGTTGAGTAGGGTCATACTCTTAATGCACCATTGCCCGAATGCACCAACCCTAGGTCTGATTGTACTAAAGGGAGGGTAAAGAGGGTTGTGACAGGTATGTGGGGCGTACAGAGGGTCATGGCAGGTGTGTGAAGGGCAGGGCCGTAGCAAGAAGTGAGGCCCCCCCCAAAAAAAAATAAAACCTTGTGGGGCCCTATACAGACAACCGAGTTTTTGTTCCGAGCTGCCCCTTACCCGCCCTTTCTGTCCTCAAAAAACTTAACTCTAAGGAACTGGGGTGACTAACCAGGTGAGTGAACCCTCAACACAGCACAGCCCATTCTTAACCTACCCACGCCACACCACGGCGTCACGCGGCCATGCGGTCAGCACCCACCTTGAAAGTTATGTTTAATTTACCAACTGAATCGAAATGGATAACAATATATAAATACGTACGCCCCAAAGGTGTCCTTCTCCATGTTGTTGAGATCTGAGGTGGTCTGCATCACAAGTCTGATGAGGAAAGTCCACTCACTAGAGTCAGAGCAATGTCAGTAACACCCAACCTTAACAGAGTCTAGAGAGCAACTAGCGTCGGTCGCGGGCTGCGGGCTGTGGTGGGTCGTGCGCCTGGCAGGCGGCATTAAACGAGTCTCGCGAATCGGTCAAAATATTTCGGCGAGCCTTAATCGATCACAATATCTCGCCACACGATTCATGACTGAGGGCCTCGTCCAGCGCTCGTGAGGCAAAGTTTACCCGCCACATAGCAAATTGTATGTCGTATGAACGGCCAGTGTCTCCTTGACTTGTCCGTTACTCCAGCCGACCCACCAAAGAAAATCGGAATTTCTGAGACTGGAATGAGCGAGATAGGGAGCAAGGACTGAGTTGAGCACCCCAAAATCCTCCTTTTCTCCCGAAGCTATTCCTAGGGATATCTCATGACTGCGGTAGCGTATTTTAATTAGCACAGAAAACAAATTAATTGTAGACTAGCGTAGCGTCGGTATGTCTAAAGTTGAAGAAATTCCTAGGGACATCTCATGACTGGGGTAGCGTATTGTTGTGCTGGAAGCTTCCCCCGGCGTCCATGGGGCTCTAGAAGGCTCCGGGAAGAGCGAGCAGGGGGGCGGGGATAAAAGCCTCGTCCGCGCCCCGCGGGGCGCGGCCAGGCGCCAGGCGGGAAGTGTTGCCAACTCGCACATACTTTTGCTACATGTTCTTGTATGATCTAAAATATACTGTAACATTCTAGACTGTACTGTTCTGGATGTATATAGGAGAAGAGGGCGAGAGGAGTCCAGTCCCAGTCATAGTAAGCTAGTGGTAAGTGAAGAGTCAGAGTGAAGTGTATTACTAAGGAAGAATATTAAACTACAGAAGCTGTGCAAAGTGTTTACATATCTCCCCCCCCCCACGGAGTCTCCTGACGGCGACACGGAACCCAAGTAATACGTCCGGCATAACACTGGTGTCAGGAGTGTAGCCATTTGTTTTTTCGCCATGGAGACTCGTTCCCAAGCTGCCCAGAGGGACAACATGTTGACTGAACTTTTGGAAGCTTTGAGACTACAGGGGGAGCAACAAGAAAGAGCACAGCAACAACAAGAAAGAGCACTCCAGGAACTCAAAGAACAACAAGAAAAAGCACACCAAGAACTCAAAGAACAACAAGAAAGAGCACATCAACAACAAGAAAGAACACTCCAAGAACTCAAAGAACAACAAGAAAGAGCACAGCAACAACAAGAAGGAACACTCCAAGAACTTAAAGAACAACAAGAAAAAGCACAGCAACAACAAGAAGGAACACTCCAAGAACTCAAAGAACAGCTAGAAGATCGCTTCACAGGATTACAGCTACAGCTAAAAGCAGTACAACATGGAAGTGAATCAGTGCGAAGAGAAATGACTGATGTGACCACGAACTTGGGACAACGCCTGATAGAAGTGGAGAAAGAACACACAAATCTTCAACAAGAGATGGAGGTGGTACGAGAGACGACACACAAAGAAATATTAGAAGTGCAGGGAAAGGTGAACCGTACTGAACAGGCAGTTTGTGATGTAAGTGACAGAGTGAAGGCCCTTGAAGACTGCTTGGCTGGAAACGGACAGCCAGTGCCTGCATGGGCTAGTTGTACCCAAGATGCTTCTCCTACGCAAGTCCGGAGTAGTTTGAGCCCTGCTTCGCCTGAGTTTATCCCCGCAAAAAGTTTCGCCAGCCCTATGAGTCTGCTGGGTTCGCCTGTTAGAAAGAAGCCGCAGGAGTTTGATGGCAAGGTCTCCTGGGAGGCTTACCGCGCTCAGTTTGAGCTGTTGGCAGCCCGGAACGGATGGGATGACCAAGAGTGCGCGGTACAGCTGGCCACTAGCCTGAAAGGGGCGGCGCTGGAGGTCCTTGCTCAGCTCGATAATGCAACAAAGGGCAGCTACAGTGTTATAGTAGGATATCAATGTATTATTATTATTTAATATCACCACGAATTAGGCATACAATTGTCAATGGAAAAACCCCACGACAGATAGATCACGCCACCTTATAGGAATGTCGTCCGTCAGTGTTTACCGTCTCAGTTTTGTATACTTAGCACTCCGATGGTGCGTGGAGGTCACCTTGACCAATTGTAACCATTATTTTCCAACCTGTAACTCGCGACTCCTTCACGAGAGTCCGACTGACACACAACGACAGTCGCTCTCGCTCCGTCGCTTCTTGTACATAAAGGCTACGAATATAATTCGCCTTAAGGAAGCTGAAGTCTTAATCAACACCCTTTAAACGCCCCCCGACAAGCCCGTTACATTTGGTTGGCAGCGGTCACCCCGCGCCTGTGCCTTCGCTACCTCGTTCTCCTCCAAGCCACGAGAACTCACCAACAAACTCCGGGGACAGGCGTACAAGGGAAGAAGGAGTCAACGCACCTGCCGTCCGCGGCAACGCACCTGCCGTCCGCGGCAACGCACAAGGCGCCAGCTACAAGCATCTCCCAAGTCGCCACCTACGTGCAACTCACAAGGCGCCAGCTACAAGCATCTCCCAAGTCGCCACCTACGTGCAACTCACAAGGCGCCAGCTACAAGCATCTCCCAAGTCGCCACCTACGTGCAACTCACAAGGCGCCAGCTACAAGCATCTCCCAAGTCGCCACCTACGTGCAACTCACATGGCGCCAGCTACAAGCATCTCTCAAGTCGCCACCTACGTGCAACTCACACGGCGCCAGCTACAAGCATCTCACAAGTCGCCACCTACGTGCAACTCACAAGGCGCCATCTACAAGCCTCGAGCACACCAGCTATAAGCAACCCTACAGGCGTCCAGCCTACAAGCCTCGAGCACACCAGCTACAAGCCTACAGGCTCTACAGCCTACAAGCCTCGAGCACACCAGCTTCAAGCAACTCTACAGGCGTCAAGCCTACAAGCCCCGAGCACACCCACAGGCCTACGCAGCCGATAGCGAGGGCCACAATCTACAAGCCGCTCCCCCGCTTCAAGCCAGCACTGCTACGTACCCTGCAAGCCACTCCACGATACGGCAGAGGTATTCACACCTGCAACGAGGAGGCACGCCCCGCTGACCTTGGGACACCCCGCATGCCCCTCGCTCCACAGCTGGCGGCACCACCGCCGCTGCCGGGAGCATCGGCCCAAACCTCTTCCGGCAAACAGTCAGCAAGGGTACCCGCGGACATCTCCCGGTGACTGCAAGCTGTTCCCACTACCGTTTCTTGCAAGGCGTCTTCTCAAGAGGTTACACACCCAAGTCGTCTTGTCTGCCACCGCCGCCCATCTCTTACTATAACAAGGACGACGCGGCCATCATACGTCTGGCGGCAGTGTACCAGCTCCCAGCCGCGCACCGCGGCCGCTCATTTTGCTGGGTCAGCAGTTTTTCAACCTCCATTGCGAGTCCTCCGATGTCAGCCCATCCCTCACCTCTCACCGCCGCTGTGGCCGCGGCCGAGGTTTCCTGACGCGCCTACAACGACTGCACGTCACCCAGGGCATCACAGGCCGTCGCCCTCTCCACTACATCTGCTGATTAATCTTGGTATTTGTGGATATTCCATTCTTGTCCAAATTTGCCGACTCGGCTCATTTTCATTATTATCCGTGCAGAGGCACGATTTTTTTTTATTTCTGTGTTCCTTACACTGTTCTTCAGTCATAATTGTGAGAGTAACGTTCATTCGCATACGATATTGATTCTTTCTTATTGTTTGCTAGCGAGTCTATTGAATATAGTGTGAGTTCCCTGATCAAATTTAATCTTCATCAGTGTGCCCTGCCTCCGTTTTCTTTTCACCGCTCGAGAGAAAACGTGAGCTTCAATGGTATACTCACTTAACATACCACTTTGTTTATATAGTTATTCTTTCTATATATACCCATATCATTAGGGCATTCCATTATAGCCTTAACTTCTATTACGTCTAAACAGGCACCTTGCTATCCATTCTTTCTTGCCTTTTTAGGGTTTCAACGCAAACTATTCATTCATACACGTTCCGTTTATTGGTTCCTATTTACAGCTATCAACATATGCTCCTATTTTGTAAATGATTTACACCATAGTATGAACAAAGACACTCTCGCTCAACTCGGCGACACCTTTAACCAGTTGGCTCGTCCTTCAAGTGAAGAGGGACTGGAACACGATACCACAACCGGTGAATTTACTAAGGTAATCTTATGTTCAGGCACTCATTATTTATCAATTACAGGCCGCAGAATTCGTTCACCCCCGGGTTCGTCTGCATACTTACAACCCACTCAAGGTTCAAGGACAAAATCACCAGAATCCCATCTCACCAGCCGCATTATTACATGCTCAAAGTAAGGTCTCTCTCACCTGTAGTTTTTGCAAGCAATCAGGACATTCTGAACATTCTTGTTTCGCGAAACGTAGGGAATCAACACATTCGAGACGGGGCTCAGATAGGAGGTCAGGAGGTTACAGGGGCGGGCATCATTCATCACACAGGAACCCTAGGCCAAACCATCAGCGGAAGGCTGCCTTTTGCCATATCCACGGGAATTGTTTTCATGATTCAGACAGTTGTTCTGCAATACAAAAGGCCAAGGAGGAACAGAAGTACAAGTCCTCAGCGGACAGTAAACCACACTCCTCTTCTCAGAATAAAAAGACATGACTTCGTGACAGCCCCGAGGCGTACATCCAAGTGTCCCTTAAGGAAAATACTAATTGGGAGCAACTTGACTCCGTCATTGCAGACTTGGGACGGACAAGCATAATTGCCCTCCCTTGCAAGGTGGGCAACACTTCACTCACCTTAGCGGTTGACACAGGTGCCACAGTCAATGTCATATCCGACTCCGCTTACAGGTCACTGACACGACAAGCGAGTGGGGAAAATTGGCCGCTCCAAGAGAACGACCTGAATGTGGTAGGCGTGACGGGCACCACTTTGGGAATCCTTGGGCGAGTACCACTAACAGTCAGCTTACATGAAAAAGTATGTCCCTTTCGAGATTTCTTTTATGTCTCTAGCAGGTTTGCTTTACCTGTAGATGGGATCTTAGGATTGAACGCCATGAAAGACCTGCACATCGCCATAAACCCTGTAAGCAACGCGATCGTGTATCACGGCCGACGCATACAGGGGATGGTCAATCCATCGCCTCTGTCAACTGTAATCTCACCCTCAGAGGTGGAAATTGACCAACCCACCACAGACTCAGGGGCTGCCACCGCCCAAGTGTCCCCTCTTACGGTCAAACCACACGAAACCATTGCAGACTTGTGACGGACAGTAACGGCAGTCGTAGAAGGTCCTCATATAGTTCCGGATCGTGCTGCAAAACTTGTTAAAATCCGTTTGCCTAACGCCCCTCCGGCGGGCAGTGATGTGTGTATCGACGGAGTTCCTCACGTACACCGCGTGACGGTGGAGGTAACTCTTGCAACAGTCAAGGAGGGAGGTTTTGCAGAGGCATTGGTAATAAACACGTCTGGATCCCCTGTATCATAAGAACATAAGAACATAAGAACATAAGAACGCAGGAGTCTGCAAGAGGCCGGTAGGCCTGTACGAGGCAGCTCCTTTGACCCTAAGCTCCCGTGTATCTAACCCCACCTAATATCGCTGTCCATGAATTTATCTAGTCTATTTTTGAATGTGACAATTGTATTGGCACTCACCACATGACTGCTAAGCCTATTCCACTCATCCACCACCCTATTAGTAAACCAATTTTTGCCTATGTCCCTGTTGAATCTGAATTTATCCAGTTTAAACCCGTTACTTCGTGTCCTACCCGGTTCTCTTACCAACAAAACCTTATGAATGTCTCCCTTATTAAAGCCCTTCATCCATTTATAAACCTCGATCATGTCTCCACGCACCCTTCGCCTTTCTAGAGAATGCAAGTTTAACTGTTTGAGTCTTTCCTCGTATGGCAAGTTTCTCAACCCCTGAATCATCTTAGTCATCCTCCTCTGCACCGATTCTAACATTTTGATATCCATTCTATAGTAGGGTGACCAGAACTGAACCGCATAGTCAAGATGAGGTCTAACTAATGCTAAATATAGTTTGAGGAAGACTTGGGGCTTCTGTTGCTTACGATCCTTGAAATAAATCCCAGTACCCTATTAGCTCGATTTCTAGCTTGAATGCATTGTGCCCTTGGACGGAGATCAGAGCTCACTAAGACCCCTAAATCCTCTCGCACCCAGACCTACTTATGAGAGTGTCATTTAAGCAATAGTTATGTGAGGGGTTGTTCCTACCTACACTCAGAATACTGCACTTCCCTACATTGAACTCCATCTGCCATTTATCCGCCCAGTCATATAATCTGTTGAGTTCACCTTGGAGAATACTAGCGTCCTGATCCGACTCAATTACTCTACCGATCTTGGTATCATCTGCAAATTTACTAACATCACTACTAATTCCTGTGTCTAAGTCATTGATATAAATAATAAACAAAAGTGGACCTAATACCGAACCTTGTGGGACCCCACTCGTAACACATCCCCAGTCAGATCTTTTACCATTGATTTGCACTCTTTGCTTCCTATTGCTAAGCCACGCCTTGACCCAGTTCAAAACTTTACCCTCTACTCCGTGAGCCTGTAATTTAAGCAACAGTCGTTGGTGAGGAACTTTGTCAAACGCTTTACTAAAATCAAGATAGATTACATCATAATTTTCATCTCTGTCAACCGCCTCAAATACTTTATTGTAGAAGGACAAGAGATTGGTGAGGCATGACCTACCTTTTGTGAACCCATGCTGCGAGTCGTGAATTAAGCTATGTTTCTCTAAATGCTCCCGAATGTTCCTGGCTATTATGGACTCCAGCATCTTCCCTATAACCGATGTTAAGCTAATTGGGCGATAGTTTGAAGCAACTGACCTGTCCCCCTTTTTAAAAATCGGCGTCACATTAGCTACTTTCCATAGGCTCGGCACATAGCCAGTATTTACCGACATCTTAAAGATGTCGGTTAGTGTGTCACTGATTATATCACCTAGCTCCTTTAATACCCTCGGAAATATCACGTCAGGACCTGGCGACTTGTTCTTCTTAAGCTTATCTATCTCATCCTGAACTACTTGCCTGGTAATGATTATATCCCTCAATTTATCGCCATCCCCGCCCTCGTACACCTGAACTCTTTCCGGTATAGTCGTTCGATCCTCCTGTGTGAATACTGAAAGGAAGTAGTCGTTCAACAATGTGCTCATATTTTCGTAATTTTCTACTAGCTCCCCTGTGTTTGATTTCAGCGGTCCAATTTTCTCCCGTGTTTTTGTTCTATACATCTGAAAGAAGCCCTTAGGATTACTTTTCGCCTCATTTGCTACTTTGATTTCATAGTTCTTTTTTGCTATCCTGGTGTTTTTCTTAACTAATCTAGATAGTTCGACGTACCGGCCCCTGAGATGTGTTTCCCCATTCTTTATTTTCTGATAAATTCCCTTCTTTAACCCAATCTCGTGTTTTAGTCCACGAGTCATCCACTTAGGATCATTGTTTTCTTTTCTAAGTGTTCGCTGTGGTATATGCTGCTCTTGCCCCTCTACTATTACTCTAACTAAATTATTGTAAGACATTTCTACCTGGTTCTCCTGGCTCTCCAATTCGCAGTTCTGGCCCTCATGAATCCCTAAATTATCCCAGTTTACCCCTTCAAGATGTCTTCGAAGCCCCTCGTAGTTTGCTCTTCTAAAATCTGGCACTAACACTGGGTTTGGATCACGGGTTACCGCCCAGTCTAACCTAAAACGAACCGTTCTGTGATCACTATTTCCTAACTCCGCCCACCTCCAACTCACGTAGCAAGTTCCCATTATTGGTTAGGACTAAGTCTAATATGTTATCTCCTCTGGTAGGCTCAGTAACTACCTGCTTAAGGAAATTATCTTGTATAACTTCAAGAAAGTCCTCGGCTTCCAGGTCACCCACTAGATCTTCCCAGTCTATATTCCTATAATTAAAGTCCCCCATTACGCAGACATTTCTACTCATACTCGCCCTGCCAATCTCCTGTAGTAATATACTCGTGTCCTGCCTGTTAAGGTTGGGTGGCCTGTATATAACTCCTAGAGTTAGTTTTTCTTTTCTTTGTAAACGTCCACCCAAACTGATTCTGAATCCATGTTAGTTTTGACTGAGTTGTTAACTAAACATTTAAGTGAGTCTTTAACATATAGCGCAACTCCACCTCCCTTTCTGCCCCTTCTGTCTTTGTGAAACATCTGATAACCCGTTATTTCAAATTCTGACCTAAAATTTCTATTAGCAAAGTCTATCCATGTCTCAGTGATCGCTATTATGTCAAAATTTTCTGAACAAGCTTCACCCCTTAGTAAGTCTATCTTGTTTCTGAGGCTCCTGCTGTTAGTATAGAAGATTCTTAGCCCGTCCTCTGTTACTCCTCTAGAATTACTTCTAAGCTGCCTGGTTATATTATGAGCTAGATGTCCCCTCCCATTACTCCTCCCATTGCTCCCATTACTCCTCCCCCCCTCGCCTATACTCAAAAATCCCTCAGGGTACCAAGTGCTCGCTCAAGGGAGTCTGAGAGAGCCTCAACACCCTTGAACGTCAAGTGTATCCCGTCACGGGCGTAGAGGGCGTCGTTGCCAAAGAAGAGGTCCCAATTGTCGACGAACAGCCACCCATTGCGCTCGCAGTGCTCAGCAAGTCTGCTGTTCACTGCTATCGCCCTGGACAGCCATCCATCGCCAACGCCTCTCCTTGGCAGGACGCCACACACTACTGGTGACCCACCAGCGTCACGTATCCTGCCTAACAATTCTCTAAAACGCCTGAGAAGGTCCTCGCTTGGCACACGAGAAACGTCGTTTCCGCCACAGCTGAGAAAGACAATGGGGTTCGATCCCTCGCTTGCCATACACGCCTCAATCCTGTCTGATATATGGCCCACCCCTGCCCCTGGGAAACACACCCTCGTCCTGTTCTTATCCTTGGAGCAAAAATACCTGTCAACATAGCGAACCTGACTATCACCAACAACAAGAACCCGACGGTCGGAAGGGGGCCAGGAGGGTGGGTGAAGGGGAGGGAGAGCGGGATGGGAGGGGAGGGACCTGCTGTGAAGAACGAGGAGAAATTGTGGAAGAGGTGGAAGGTGGAAAGGGGGAGGAGGAGGAAGAGGAAGAAGGAGAAAGGGAGGGTGAGGTGGTGGAGGGAGGAATGGACGAGGAGAGGGAGGAGGAAGAGGGGGAAAGGGAAGGTAAGGGACAGGTGTTGGAGGGAGGGACGAGCGAGGAGGCGGAGGACAAGGAGGAGAAAGAGGGAGGAGGAGGAGGAGGGGAGAGGGCGGGAAGAGGGGAGAGGGGGACGGAAGAGGAAGGCGAGGAATTGGTGGCGGTGGAGGTGGAGGGGGAGGTGGAGGAGGAAGGAGGAGTAGGTGAAAGGGAGGGTGAGGTGGGGAGGGAGGGACGGACGAGGAGAGGGAGGAGGAAGAGGGGAAGGGAAGGTGAAGGACAGGTGTGGGAGGGAGGGACGAGCGAAGAGGCGGAGGACAAGGAGGAGGAGGGAGAGGAGGAGGAGGAGGAGGAGGTGGGCGGGGAGAGGGAGAGGGGGACGGAGGAGGACGGCGAGGCGGAGGAGGTGGCGGACGAGGAGGCCGAAGAGGAGCAGGCGGGGTGGGACGCGGGGAGATCGGAGATGGTCGAGGAGGAGGAGGAGGAGGATGGGAGGGGCTGCTGTGTGGTTGAAGACAATACTAGAGGGGAGGAGAACGAGGAAGAAGAGGAAGAGGAGGGGGAGGAGGACGAGGAAGAAGAGGAAGAGGAAGAGGAAGGGGAGGAGGAGGAGGCGGGACTTGTTGCTGCTGCACTAACCAGTAAGTGTACCTGGGCGGCGAGAGTCGTAACCCTATTCTCTAACTCTATGATCCTCTGATCATCCTTCTGAGTCTTAACGCAGAACCTACAAACGTCCTTGGAAAGAAAGTACTGCTTGGCCATGCGAAGGCCACACCCAGAACAACGCTTGAGGGACGTCATGGTGAAGATATGGGCGAGGCAAGACGGAAACAATTAGGCGCGTTAAGACGATAACAAAGTACGCAGCTGCGGTGAGGTCGTCAGGTCAAAAATGTGTATCTAGGAAAACAAACCAACAGCTGCTGTGAGGTCGTCAGGTCAAAAATGTGTATCTAGGAAAACAAACCAACAGCTGCGGTGAGGTCGTCAGGTCAAAAATGTGTATCTAGGAAAACAAACCACAGCTGCTGTGAGGTCGCAGTCAGGTCAATTCCCAGGAAAAGGGTGTGTCTCGGGTAAAAAGGCGCGGATATTTCTACCCACCAAGACAAAACATAGGCCAATATTAATATACTGAGAAATCACTTATGTAAAGAAGATAATAACTGTGTTCACTAGGTTTGCGCGGAAAGTGGATTATCTAGTGTTTTGTGTGGACTTAGAAATTAACGTAGCTTGGCGCGCCTGATTCACGTAGTCCTATTATCACAGCACAGTAAAGTATCCTAATAATAGAAGGAGAAGAAAACACAAAAGCAATATAAAAAACACAAAAGCAATATAAAACCGTGTAGCACTGGGTTGGCGTGAAAGAATGTTGAATTTAGTGTAGATGTGGGAAGCTTAATACACTTGTCCTAGGAGTAACTGTGGATCACTATCTAACTAAGTAAATACTAAATCAGAACACTTAGCGGTCTGTAGTAGAAGGCAGGGTAATCCTCCTGGTTTTGTAGTCCTCCAGTACAGCAGCAGTTACACAGAAGCACAGAACGCCTCACACCGCGAAAGCAGAGGAAAACAGAGGAAAGAGCGAGTTGGCACCACACAGCAGCGGGGCAAAGTCACGTGTGAACCCAAGGAAGGTCGCGCGCTGACTGAAAACACGGTGTTCGATTATGCCAGTGTCTAGTGTATGGGAGAAATGTCGCCCCGGAACCAGCTGAATACCCTTCAGCCCAAGTTTCAGGCATATCCTCGGCGTGTCAGGCTTCTCCCGAACAAGACACAGCTCATTTAGAGGCGTTCCTAAAAGTTGCACACTATTCCGAAATTAAGCCAACCTTAGTCCAGCTTCTGGAGCATTATCGGGGGGCGCTTGCTCTACCAGGCGAGCCGCTTGGAGTTACGCAGTGTGCTGAACACCACATTAAGTTAAAACCCAATACAAATCCTGTATATATCAATGCGTACAAGCTCCCCCACAGTCAGAGGGAGGTGGTGCAACAACTTATCTCTGAAATGTTAGAACAAGGTGTCATCAAAGAATCGAATTCCCCGTGGAATTCACCCTTGTTCCTGGTTCCGAAGAAAGACGGCTCTTATCGTCCTGTGATTGATTTCCGGCGTGTGAACACCACGACCGTGGATGATCATTTTCCGCTTCCCGTTCTTCGAGATCTTCTGATGTGTCTCGGTAGAGAAAATAAAGTCTTTACGAGTCTTGATCTGGTCAGTGGCTACTGGCAACTGCCCATGGCCCCCGAGTCACGTGAAATAACGGCTTTCAGCACGCCTCATGGCCACTATGAGTGGACGAGGATGCCGTTCGGGCTCAAAGGAGCTCCCTTGACCTTCCAAAGGACAATGAACAGTATTTTTGGTGACTTGCTGGGCAACTCTGTCTATGTGTATTTAGACGACATCATCATAGCAAGTAAAGACGTGCATGCACACATGGAAACACTAAAAGCAGTCCTACACAGACTTCAAGAGGTCGGATTAAAGCTCAAAATCACCAAATGTGAATTTTTAAAGCCTCGGATCAAGTTATTGGGGCATGTCGTGGACGAATTCGGCATCCATACAGTGGACGACAAAATAAAGGCTATTGCCGAGTTCCCTCAGCCAACGTCTGCGGACAAGGTACGGTCTTTCTTGGGTGTCGCAGGTTATTACAGGCCTTTCATTAAGGACTTCGCAGCTCGCGCGAGTCCCCTAACCCATCTTTTAAAGAAAGACGTACCATTTCAGTGGCTCCCAGCTCAACAAACGAGTTTTGAGGATTTAAAGAAAGCGCTTACACGGGCTCCAGTCCTTGTCTTTCCGGATTTCAAGGACCCCTTTCAGCTTTGTACCGACGCTTCGGCTAGTGGAGTAGGAGCCGCGCTGATGCAAACAGATATGTCCGGCAAAAAGCATGTGATAGCGTTCGCCAGTCGAGTACTTACAGCTCCGGAAAAGAACTATTCTGTTACCCACCTAGAGGCTCTTGCCATTGTGTGGGCTCTGAAGCATTTTCGTGACATTGTGATGGGGTACAAAATTGTGGTGTTTACGGACCACGCGGCCATAACTGATCTTTTCAAGGGAAAAAACCTACACGGTCGTCTGGCAAGATGGTTCTTAACGATCCAAGCATACAATCCGGAGATAAAATACATCACCGGGACAACAAATGTGATCGCAGATGCCTTATCTCGGAATGTTCCGATAGGCGCGATTACCACCCCAGAGGTCATCCACAACTTCACTTCACCTGAGCTACACACTGCTCAGCGTGACCACCCTGTGTGGAAGAGGTTAATTTACGCCCTCGAGTCGGGAGACGAATCAAACCTTCCTGAATTGCCAGTTCCCTTTTCACAATTCTTCCTATCAGAGGACAACCTCCTTTGTAGGTCATGGCCAACCAAACCGGTACCTATAGACCAACTGGTCATCCCAGACATATACGTCCCCGTGACGCTTAAGCTGGTCCATAACACTCCCATTGCGGGTCACCCAGGAAGAGACAAGACGCTATCTGTCACCAGATGAAAATTCTACTGGCCCACATTACGGGTTGATGTAGAAAAACATGTCGCACATTGCGTCGTTTGTGCTAAGCACAAGGGGTCCGTCAAAGGGCCAGCACCTATGTTGCAATACCCAGTACCAGAGGCGCCATGGGATGTTGTTAATATAGACTTACTACAGCTCCCCCAGAGCCAACATGGCTCGCGCTACTTATTGGTGTGCGTCGACCAGTTCTCTAGGTTTCTAGTTCTAGCGCCTCTCAAGGACAAGACAGCCACACGCGTGGCCCATGCCCTCGTGACTCACGTGTTGTGTCCACATTCGTCTCCTCGAATTCTCTTGAGTGACAATGGCACCGAGTTTAGGAACTCAGTATTGAGAGAAATATGCGCTCAGTTTAACATCACGCAATCCTTCATCACCGCTTACCACCCGGCTGCTAATGGGTTGGCGGAGAGGGCTAATAGGAAAATCTTACAGGTCCTCAGGCCTATCGTGAACGATCTCCACGATAACTGGGAGGATTGGCTATCGCATATAGCCGCTTCCATAAATACGTCGGTAAACGACTCTACGGGGAAGTCTCCCTACTACATCTTATATGGGGTGGAGAAACGTCTTCCGTACGACTTCCTTACAACCCCACAACAACCTCTCTACAACATTGATAGGTACGCACAACAGCAGATGCATATGTTTTCCAAGATACACTCAGAAGTTAGGTGTACGTTAAAAGCTACGAAGGTTGAAATGATGTCAAAACAACACAAACAGGCCGTCCCGGTATATTTGAAAGAGGGTGACACAGTCATGATTAAGCAAGCGGAAAGGAGTTCGAAACTGGGGGCTAAATTTGTGGGTCCTTACCGAGTTGTTCGGAATGTCAGGGGAAATCGGTTCGAGGTTCTCGAGTCGAATAGTGGAGTCAGTCTAGAAGTTCACAGTGATCGTCTGAAAGTAATTCCCTCACCTTTGGACCTTGATATTGGTACTTCCCCCTCAGAGTCAAATGTTCAACAAGATAATCCCAACACCCATAGCTATGACTTGAGACCACGGGTTTAAATACTTCATTCCCACCACTTTCAGATCATGATGTTACGTTTTCTGACCATCTTGTTGTCCCTCGGCTCCCTGCTTGCAACAACACCCATCCACCTGAAGCCTGGTGCCCTCACGGCACACATAGGAGAGGTCTTCCTCATAGTAGATGTGCTCCTCGTGAAATATCCATATACTTCCTTGACCAACACCACGGACACAATCAGGATAGTCTCGGAAAAACTACTCGGCATGGCAGACGCCATCCGGGCTACCAAGACTAGGGAATCAAAGGCACCTTCTAGTACCAACTCTCTGACTCTTTTTCAACTACTGGAGGATAGGATTCTGTTCTTACGGGGAAAAGTTGATGAGGTAAACATGGATTATAGTTTTCACTCAGTTCACTCTCGGGTAAAGAGGGGGTTGCTCAACATCGTGGGGTCCGCCTCAAAGTTCCTTTTCGGTACGGCTACCGACGAGGACGTTCGCGATTTGCGGGACCACTACGCTCATGTACTTTCCTTTGCTGCTCGAAATCGCAGGGTGATCAATGCCAATTGTAGAAAACTTGCGCAATTGCATACTAACATTGCGGTACTGCTAGAGCAGACAAATAAGATGGTAGAGGTTATCAACATAGTTGTCAAACAGATCGACCAGGTGAATCAGTTTCTCCTCCTAGATCAGGCCTTGCATGTATTGGAAAACGTCATTACCTCCGTCGCAACGGCTAATCAGCAGGTTATTAGCAACATGGTTGACGCAGCGCACGGTAGAGTCACACCTGCCTTGTTCCCTCTACACGATTTGAGAACGACTGTCCAGATCGGGTATCAAAATTATAGCCTGACGCCTTTATTCACCCCGGACATGAGTCAATATTTTTACCCCTTGATTGAGTCCAGCCTCACCCCTGATGCCATAATCATTCATGTTCCATTTCAGACGGCGGACGTGTTTGAGGCACACGAAATTGTCCCGTTCCCTTTTTCGGCAAAGGACAGTGTGTTGGCCCTGGACACGTCCCCGTCTCTTGTTCTAATCGCGAAGGATTTCGCTCTGTATTCAACGGGTAGCTACTCACTCTTGCAGTATTGCAAGGAGACGGTCTTCGGGCGATTCTATTGCTCTGCGTCTCTCTTTGCCTTCCTTCCAGTTCGGGGAGGGGTTTGCGAGATCGCCCTCACCCGCGTGAACGCGTCTGACGCTCTTTCCCTGTGCCCCTACAAGCAGCTAACACCAACGCCTGTTTTCCATAAGAACTTTCAGGGTCTGCATTATTTTTATTTCCCGGAGGGTACCACTTATCAACGGGTTACTGGTCACTATGCCATAGCGGAAGCATGCTATATCCGCTCCGCTAACATAACAACGTACCCGTCCCGGATTCGTCTGGTTTTCACGGCCAATATTTCCCATCGAGTGTTTCCTCTACGGTCTCTCGATGACATTCATTTCTCCAGCATCTCGTATGTGACTAATTCCCTTAATTCATTGTCTTTCGCGAACAAAACAGAGTTTGCGGAAACCCTGGAGGAAACGCTGCCTGATTATTTGCATCTCCCCTACCTGTACCCTGGATTTTTTGTACCAATGTTTCTGATGTTCGTCAGTCTCGTCGTCATGTGCTACCTTATTAGGAGAAACTCTGTCCTGCACGATTATTTGGTTGTGCAGACACGGCGACTGGATGCAGGGCGGCCACTGGCAAGGTAGTTTTTCCTTTTCTCAGACAAGTCAGGGGACAGAAACCTGGCTGCTCCTATACTTAACATTGTACTGTGTTTCACTACTGTATTTTTTTTTAGGAGCTAGATCAACGTTTCATTGTCTGTAACTATGCCAGTTGATAGTTTCTTATACATGTGTCCTTATATTTATCTTTTGAGAGGTTTCTTATGTTTCATGTCACACACGTTGTGGTTTCCCTCTCCCTATTTATATATTAAAATTCCACATCTGTTCTTACATAGCCAGTGTTTTAATATAATTGTATCATAGGCAGTCTGCTTGACAAACTCCCGCTATGTATGTTCATGGTACCTAGACTGCTATTTCGATTTTTGTATATCGCGAGGTCGCGATCACTGGTAGGTGACCGAGCAGTGTTATAGTAGGATATCAATGTATTATTATTATTTAATATCACCACGAATTAGGCATACAATTGTCAATGGAAAAACCCCACGACAGATAGATCACGCCACCTTATAGGAATGTCGTCCGTCAGTGTTTACCGTCTCAGTTTTGTATACTTAGCACTCCGATGGTGCGTGGAGGTCACCTTGACCAATTGTAACCATTATTTTCCAACCTGTAACTCGCGACTCCTTCACGAGAGTCCGACTGACACACAACGACAGTCGCTCTCGCTCCGTCGCTTCTTGTACATAAAGGCTACGAATATAATTCGCCTTAAGGAAGCTGAAGTCTTAATCAACACCCTTTAAACGCCCCCCGACAAGCCCGTTACAACAGCGGGCTGGCACAGGCGCTGGAGCAACGATATGGGACCAAGCACCAGAACGAGCTCTTCAGGGTTAGGTTCAGAACCCGCAACAGGAGGCGCGGCGAGTCTCTTCAGGAACTCGCTCAGGACCTTGAGAGCATGGCGCACAAGACATACCCAGGTGCCACCCCTGACCTGCTGACGGTTTTGCTGCGTGATCAATTCATCGATGCCCTGGACAGCCCTCAGCTGAAGATACAAGTGAACCAAGCTAAGCCAACATCAATGCAGGAAGCTCTGGCACGTGCCATGGTGTTTGAGTCCTTTGTTAGGTCTAGCTTGTCGAGCTTCAGGGACGACTCGACTTCTGGCTTTAGGGCACGAAAGGGCGCTGTCAGCGACACAGACAGGTTCCAAGGAACGTGCTGGTACTGCGAGAAGGTTGGGCACAAGGAGAACGAATGCTATAAGAGGAAGAAGGAATATGAAGGTGGCGCTAAGAAGCCCAGGGAAGGACCCAAGTGCTGGACCTGTGGAGAAAAGGGGCACTGGAAGAATGAGTGTCGGAAAAATGTGCCCCCAACGAGGGACCACCACTCCGGAAACTAAGGAGGACTGGTTCACGGGGGCAACGACCAGTCTGTCCTGTACATGCCCCGAAGATATCAATGTGCAGGAAAACCACCATGACGGGCTGCCAAGTGGAACAGACAGCGGAAGTGCCATGGGAAGACTTGGGAAAACTGCAACGGGAGGACCGAGATCTGAGACCAATTATGGAGTGGCTGAGTCAGTCGTCAACGCGACCTGGGTGGGAAGTAATCTCGAGAAAAAGCCCTACCACCAAGAATTACTGGACTCAGTGGGACACTCTTCGGATGGACAACGGGGTGTTGCAGCGACGCTGGGTCTCTCATGATGGTCTTGACCACTACTGGTCCACGGTGCTACCTATGAAGTCCCGGGAAGGCGTCTTGAAAGAAATGCACGACAGCATCACCAGCGGACACGTTGGGGTAAAGAAGACACTGACTCGCCTCCGGCAAAGGTTCTACGGGGTTGGCATGAGGAAGGACGCGGAAGAATGGTGTCACGCGTGTGAGGTGTGCTGTGCAAAGAAGGGCCCCAAGAAGCGTCACCGTGCCCCATTGCAACTATACCAGGTTGGAGCCCCCATGGAACGGGTGGCAGTGGATATAGCAGGACCCTTGCCTCTGACGACGAACGGAAATAGGTACATCTGCGTCACAATGGATTACTTCACCAAGTGGCCGGAAGCCTACGCCATCCCTGACCAGGAAGCCACTACCATCGCTAAGGTATTGGTGGAGGAGTTCTTCTGTCGCTTCGGTGTGCCTAACGAGCTCCATTCCGACCAGGGAAGGAATTTTGAGTCAACAGTCCTTGCCGAGTGCTGCAAGCTTCTGGGAATCAAGAAGACCAGGACCACCCCTCTGCACCCACAGTCAGATGGAATGGTGGAGAGGTTTAATTGGACGTTGGGCCAGGAGTTGGCCAAGCAGTGCAACAATGATCAGTCTTCACGGGATCAGAAGCTGCCTGCGCTTCTCATGGCCTACAGGTCTGCCGCCCACGAGACTACGGGGTTTTCACCGGCAAAGCTGATGTTTGGACGTGAGCTGCGATTGCCGGTGGACCTACTGACAGGAAGGCCTCCTGGGGAAAGCCTTCCAAGGGACGCCTCCAGTTTTGCCCGTCAACTTGAGGAACGGCTGGAAGAGGTGCACCATCAAGTCCGAGGTGCCTTGAAGTTATCCGGGGAGGCCATGAAGCGCGGTTACAATATGAGGGCAAGCCACGTTGACTTCAAGGAAGGAGACCAAGTCTGGCTTTACAACCCGCAGAGGAAGAAAGGACAGTCTCCGAAGTTACAGAGCCCCTGGGAAGGCCCTTACACTGTGCTAGAACGCCTCTCCGACGTGACTTACCGAATCCGGAGAACGGAAAGGACCAAGCCGAAAGTTGTCCACGTCAACCGCCTATGGAGGTACCACGGTCCGGGAAACTACACCTGGAACAACTACAGACACCCAGCAGCCGACGAAAACGCAAGGGACGTCCAGGACCGAGAGGAGGTCGACGACGACATAGGCCTTCTGGACCTTTCAGCCGAGGGAGATAACCTCCCGGCTTCGGCAGATGTTCCAGGGACACCCCAAGAAGCGGACGACGACGAGGCGCACCAGGAGATAGACGCGCAGGAGACACCGAACAGAAGACAGAGACAACGCAGGCGTCCACAGCGATACGACGATTATTATGTTTTTGATTAATTCTCTTATGTTTGTATATAGTTAAGTGTGTGATCGGGACGATCACAATTAAGAGGGGGGGATAGTGTTGTGCTGGAAGCTTCCCCCGGCGTCCATGGGGCTCTAGAAGGCTCCGGGAAGAGCGAGCAGGGGGGCGGGGATAAAAGCCTCGTCCGCGCCCCGCGGGGCGCGGCCAGGCGCCAGGCGGGAAGTGTTGCCAACTCGCACATACTTTTGCTACATGTTCTTGTATGATCTAAAATATACTGTAACATTCTAGACTGTACTGTTCTGGATGTATATAGGAGAAGAGGGCGAGAGGAGTCCAGTCCCAGTCATAGTAAGCTAGTGGTAAGTGAAGAGTCAGAGTGAAGTGTACTACTAAGGAAGAATATTAAACTACAGAAGCTGTGCAAAGTGTTTACATATCTCCCCCCCACGGAGTCTCCTGACGGCGACACGGAACCCAAGTAATACGTCCGGCATAACAGTATTTTCAAGTAATTAGCACCCTCAGACATTACAGTTGAACCACATTAACTATCCACTTGCGTAGCGTAGGAATGTCTAAAATTGAAGATATTCCTAGGGACATCTTATGATTGCGTGCTCGTATTTTCAATCAATCAGCACCGCACACATTACAGTTGAACCACATTAAATATACACGTGCTTAGTGTAGGTATGTTGCTCACGTTCAGTCCGGGAGAAAAGGTGCATTTTAGGGTGCTCAGCTCAGTCCGTGCTCCATATCTCGCTCATTCCAGTCCCTGAAAGTCCGATTTTCTTGGTGGGACTGGAATGAACGAGATAGGGAGCACGAATTGAGCTGAGCACCCCAAAATGCTCCTTTTCTCCCGGACTGAAAGTGAGCAACATATGTACACTACGCAAGTGTATAGTTAATGTGGTTCAAGTGTAATGTGTACGGTGCCGATTGATTGAAAATGCGAGCACTCAGTCATGAGATGTCCCTAGGAATTCCTTCAATTTTAGACGTATCTACGCTACGCAAGTCTGCATTGAATATGCTTTTGGTGCTAATTAAAATACGCTACCGCGGTCATGAGATATCCCTTCCCCCTTGCTTCGTCCAGCGCTCGCGAGGCAAAGCGAGCCATTAGGTGCCTGTGCGTTACCCCCGCCGTTTACCCGCCACACGATTCATGACTGAGGGCCTCGTCCAGCGCTCAAGACGCAAAGTTTACCAGCCACACAGCAAATTGTATGTCGTATGAAGGGCCAGTGTCTCCCTGACATGTCCGTTACTCCAGCCGTTTACCCGTCACTCGAGGATTCAGTGACTGCTTCGGCAAGCGCTCAAGAGGCAAAGCGAACCATTATAAGGGCGAGCGACCTACCCCCGCCGTTTACCGCCCCAGGTGCTGGTGCGTTACCCCCGCCGTTTACCCGCCACACGATTCATGACTGAGGGCATCGTCCAGCGCCAGAGAGGCAAAGTTTACCCGCCATACAGCAAAATTGTATGTCGTATGAAGGGCCAGTGTCTCCTTGACTTGTCCGTTACTCCAGCCGTTTACCCGTCACTCGAGCAGTCGGTGACTGCCTCGGCCAGCGCTCAGGAGGCAAAGCGAACTATTAAGGGCGAGCGACCTACCCCCGCCGATTACCCGCTGCCCTCGGCCAGCGCTCGCGAGGTATGAGTCCGTTACGCCCGCCATTTACCCGTCACTCGATCAGTCAGTGACTGCCTCGGCCAGCGTTCAAGAGGCAAAGCGAACCATTAAGGGCGAGCGACCTACCCCCGCCGATTACCCGCTGGCCTCGGCCAGCACTCGTGAGGCCTGAGTCTCTTACTCCCGCCGTTTACCCGTCAGTGACTGCCTCGGCCAGCGCTCAAGAGGCAAAGCGAACCATTAAGGGCGAGCGACCTACCCCCGCCGAGGACCCGCTGGCCTCGGCCATCGCTCGCGAGGCCTGAGTCCGTTACTCCCGCCGTTTACCCGTCAGTGACTGCCTCGGCCAACGCTCAAGAGGCAAAGCGAACCATTATTAAGTGCGAGCGAGCTACCCCCGCTGATTACCCGCTTGCCTCGTCCAGCGCTCACGAGGCAAAACGAACCATTATTAAGTGCGAGCGAGCTACCCCCGCTGATTACCCGCCACACGATTCATGACTGAGGGCCTTGTCCAGCGCTCAAGACGCAAAGTTTACCCGCCACACACCAAATTCTATGTCGTATGAAGGGCCAGTGTCTCCTTGACTTGTCCGTTACTTCAGCCGTTGTTAGCCTTTTTGTTAGCTGTTTTTTGTGTTTTTGATTAAGGAGCGAACTGTTATCTCACGTCAGGTCCGGTGCACCGTTGCCTGCTTTCTCCAGTTGATAGAAGTCGGGAGACAACACAATAGGCAGTCGGTGACTGCCTCGGCCAGCGCTCAAGAGGCAAAGCGGGTGCTCGGTGCGCACGGTGGTCCGTCTCCTTCGCGGGAGGCGCTTGCACGCAGGGGGGCGCAGGCCCGGGACTTGCTATTCGACGCCGTCGTGCAAACCTGTTGTTGGCCTCGCTGGCGTTGCTTGGGCTCTCGTTTGGCGCGCCGCGCGTCAGGCGGGCTTCGGGTGGGGGTTTCGGCTCTCATCCGGGTTCGTCCCGCGCGGCTTTGCCTTCCGATCCTGCTCTGTCCGGAGTGGCCTAGCACGCGTGCTGTCGGCAAGTACCATGAGCAGACATGTTGGGACCCGAAAGATGGTGAACTATGCCTGGCCAGGATGAAGCCAGAGGAAACTCTGGTGGAGGTCCGTAGCAATTCTGACGTGCAAATCGATTATCAGAGCTGGTTATAGGGGCGAAAGACTAATCGAACCATCTAGTAGCTGGTTCCCTCCGAAGTTTCCCT
The DNA here is from genome assembly GCF_024679095.1 of Eriocheir sinensis. NCBI lineage: Eukaryota > Metazoa > Arthropoda > Malacostraca > Decapoda > Varunidae > Eriocheir > Eriocheir sinensis. The sequence goes on from NW_026112125.1 coordinate 147,194, forward strand.
CAGGATAGCTGGTACTCGCTGAAACGGAGTAGTTTCATCCGGTAAAGCGAATGATTAAGAGGTCTTGGGGACGAAACGTCCTCATCCTATTCTCAAACTTTAAATGGGTGAGATGCCGAGCTTGCTTGAGGGCTGAAGCTTCGGCGACTAGTCCGAGTATCTAGTGGGCCAATTTTGGTAAGCAGAACTGGCGCTGTGGGATGAACCAAACGTCGAGTTAAGGGGCCTAAACGAATGTTCATCTAGACCCCATCGAAAGGCGTTGGTTGCTATAGACAGCAGGACGGTGGCCATGGAAGTTGGAATCCGTTAAGGAGTGTGTAACTGTTGGTGGTAGCGAGTGTTCTAAGTGCCGCAATTTGAGCGGTGACTGCTGCATAACAACTCACCTGCCGAAGCAACTAGCCCCTAAAATGGTATGGCGCTCAAGCATTCTCCCGATACTCGACCGCCGGTGGCACTAAATGCCAAGCTCCCCTCTTCACCGCGGGGAGCACAGGCCTCCAAGCCCCGGCGAGTAGGAGGGTCGCAGGGGTGAGCGCTGAAGGGATCCGGTGCGAGCCGGCCTGGAGCCGCCCCTCGTGCAGATCTTGGTGGTAGTAGCAAATAGTCGAGAGAGAGTTCCCTTGAAGACCGATGTGGAGAAGGGTTCCATGTGAACATCAGTTAGACATGGGTTAGTCGCTCCTAAGCCCAAGGCTAAGGCCTTATCCCACGCTAGAGGCAACGGCCAAGCGAGTTGTCATCCGTTGCGGCCCATCCGTGAGAGATTCTTCTCAGTTGCCGATGGGTATTCGTGGCGAAAGTGATTACGGTACTTATTCCGTAACCAGGCCTGGATGCCAACCGGGGCTAGGTTCCTTCTTGGGCCGGCCCTTGGTGCAGGAACCCGGTAACGGGAACCAACTCGCGTCCACGGCGCCGGTCCGGGGAAGAGTTTTATTTCTCTGTTTAAGGCGCCGTGACCCTAGAAGCCACTCGCAGAGCGAAAGGGTGTTGGTAACACGGTCTGCCGTAGAGCACCGCGGTTCTTGCGGCGTCCCGCGTACCCGCTGCCGGACGTCGTTCTGCGGCGTCACGGCGCGGAGCGCGTACGCACGCGGCTTCCGTGATGCACCCCAGTTTCGGGCCTGTGCGTACCGATATCCGCAGCCGGTCTCCAAGATAAGAAGCCTCTGGTCGATAGACTAATGTAGGTAAGGGAAGTCGGCAAATTAGATCCGTAACTTCGGGATAAGGATTGGCTCTGAGGATCGGGCCAGTCGGGCCTGTGCGGGAAGCGGGCCTGGGTTCGGGTGCTGGACAAGGCTCAGAGGCTCTAAGCTGCGCGCGGTGATGGGTGATGCCGTCTACCCTGCGGCGCAGTGTCTCGCCTTCCCCGGTGGCGGCGACCCATTCCAAATGCGGCCTCGCGTCGCGCTGTCCTTGTTACCAGCTCGCAGGTGCGGCGGTGCTTGTGTGGTCCGGGTTCGCAAAGGCGGCCGGCGGGCGATCACTGCGTCGTTTGGGCCCTCAAAAGCCCCGGTGCGGCGTCCTCCGGTCGCTCCCGGTCCTACTCCGCCGTCCGCGCTAAAGCCGGCGCGGTGGGGCAGCGCGCGTTGGGGAACCACCGCAGGGTTCGCGCAGCGCCGGTCGCAGACGGGACACGCTTATGCGAGGTGGGGCCAACGGCCTGGCGTGCGGCGGCTCGCATTTCGCGGTGGCGGCTCTGGCCCTTTCGCCAATCGTGCCGAGAGCTCGGACCGGCGTGTCTCCGGCCCTTCCGTGGAACGCGCTAGGCTGCTTGGGCGCGGGGGCTTCGGCTCTCTCTATTGCCGGCTTTCGGCCGGTTAGGTAGCAGCAGCAGTCGTCCCTCGCTCGAAACCCACTTCGGCTGGCACCCAGCGATCAACTCAGAACTGGCACGGACCAGGGGAATCCGACTGTCTAATTAAAACAAAGCATTGCGATGGTCAGAGATAGATGTTGACGCAATGTGATTTCTGGCCAGTGCTCTGAATGTCAAAGTGAAGAGATTCAACCAAGCGCGTGTAAACGGCGGGAGTAACTATGACTCTCCTACGGTCATAGGGTACTAAGGAGAACCTCTCTACGTGGCCCCGCCACTCCCTTCGTCGCCCAGGCTGCGACCCTGTATAACGGCGGAGTGTCTCCTCCGCGCTGGCCCGCCTATGCTCGGCGCCAGCGTGCACCATCTGTTGCTAACAAGACTACGCTAGTGTCCACCTGCCAATCAGCGCAGATGGACTCCGATGGAGATGGACACCCCGATGTCCATGGGTCAACCTGCCCTATATGTGGACGCGTCTTCGCCTCCCTCATCGGGCGCCGCGTCCACGAGCGACACCTACACCCTACTACGTACCCCGCTGCGGAGGCTGAGCGGCTGGCAACTCGCCCAAAGGCAAGGTGGGCCGCTGAAGAGGTGGCCCTGATGGCTACCTTCGAAGCGGCCCACCCGAACACCCGCCTTATAAACCAAGCCGTGCAAGAGGAGGTGCTGCACCACAGGACCCTGGACGCCATCAAAGGGAAGAGGAGGCAAGAAGCCTACAAGGCACAAGTCCGAGCAGCAGTGGGGCTGCTCGAGACTCCACGTGTGCCTCCTCTACAGCACCCCCCGGACGGGGGCCGGGATACTGGAGACCGGCCCCCGCACAACCCCAACCCAGGACGGACTCCACCACCATCCATGGAGGACCCTGAGGAAGTGGGGGGAGCCCAGGCCGCTCCCTCCCCGGACGCGAACATCACACCTGCTCCGCCCGAGTGCAGCGATGCCACGACCGAGCTGAAGATCACCAGGG